>NC_062229.1:9684631-9766573 GCF_902686445.1 Sciurus carolinensis
TTCCTATCTGTTAGGGTTTGGCTCTGGAGTATCCTTCAAACTCTCACATATTGAAGGCTTGATCCCTCTGAAGCTTGGTTCAGAGGTGGGGTTTGTGGGAAATGATGATTGAATCATGAGGACTCTTAATCTGATACGTTAATAGCTAGAATGGATTTCTGGGAGGAACTAGAAATCCTAGGCAGTTGGGGCTTGATTGGAAGCTATATTTTGTCCTCGGCCCCTTTCTTTCCTTCTCCCTCTTTCTTCCAACACACCCTTCTGCCATGATGTTGAGCCAAATCTCAGGGCAAAGCAATGGAGTAAGCCAATCATAAAGTGTAACCTCTGAAACAGTGAACCCAAAATAGTAGTCCTTCCTTCAAGTTTTTGGTCATAGGGACAAATGTTGACTAACACACTACCTCAGGATTCTTTTTTCTTACTATGAAATGAATTCCTCTGATGTATGAATTCTATCCCAAGTGGGAAGTGTATAGACTTCACCTGTGGGTCTCACCTGCCAGTTGTTTTGTTACTTTATGGAACAAGCAACCGTGTATAACCTTGGCTTAACTGTATCACTTTCTCCCAGAAAGGGCATGGTGGCCTCTGTGTTGCACACAGTGGTCACTCCTATGCTCAGTCCCTTCATCTACAGCCTGAGGAAGAGGGACTCTGACAGCACCCTGAGGGGGCTCCACAGCAGTATTGTCTAATCTCAGGACTCTTGCATCCATTTACAATGCAGTTTGGAAAATATGGCAAATGTAAACATCTAGACATATAAATCACACCTCCTTGGTCACATTATTTTAGTAGTTTGTGGGCTTTACTGATTCCTCATGTTTCACAATAGGATGGAGTTAACCAGTTTTGGGAGAGAGAGAAAAGGAAATATTTTAAAATGGTTGTAAATGTTCAGTTTTGGAGGATAAAAAATTGGGCTTGGATGGCATTGATGGTTGCACAACAATGTAAATGTAATTAATGCCACTGCACAGGACACATATCAAGGGTCAAGTGGTAATAGGTATGTATATCTTACTATACTACAATAAATATTGGAAATAAATGCCAACCAATCTTGCACAAATTGAGACAAAGAAAGGCTAGTACTGTGTGTTGTCTCTCATATTTGGAAACTAAACAAAGTTGATTGGCAGGAATCAAGATGAAAGAAGGGTGGTTAGATATGATCAATGCAGGGTGTAGGTAATTACAGACACATCACACTGAATACCGTGGATATGTGTGACTTGAATGTGTTTATTCAAAATAAACAAATGAAACACATATTCCACACAAACTTCCTCCTGAGTAGAGGAAGAGACCATAACATCTACAGGGTTATTCAGTTGCTTTACTTCTTCCTCCATTCATATTAGGGAGTCCTTCAAGACTGGAGAACATGGACTAATTTGGCTAATTACGAGCTCTGTGCTTGGAGCCTCCAGGGTCATATAATAACCAGCCTGTGCCTCCTGCCCTTCAGTGTGATGGTTCCAACCCCAGCAGTCTCCACTTCAGGGTCTCCTTCTCCCTCTGTTGCCTGCTTCTGAGAGCTCCTAGCTGACACTGTATTTATATCCATCCTTAGGAGCCAGGCTGGACCTTCACGGGCCTCCTAGCTGGGGAGCTGTGTTGTATCCAGCCCTTGGTCATGACCCAGAAGAGAAGCAACTTAACCCAGTAAGTTATGATGGGTGGAGGAAGACCCATTGGAAACATCACTTGATCGTCATCAGGATTTATATGACAGTTTGGGAGGCCAGAGGGTGGAATATCAATGTGCAATTTTCAGTTATGAGGACAGTAAAGTATCTTTTAGGACTACAAAATTTAGGTTATTTGTTGCAATGGGGCAACAGAAATCTTATTCAAATGCTGTTTTCCACTCATTCTGTTTCTACTTCCAGTAGATAATTCACCCACATTAGCATGTAATGGGCCCCTCAAATGGTTTCCTAGGCAATCTAAAGGGACCATGAGGTGATGATAAGGACAGGAGAAGGCATGCAGTAAACAACCTCACAAAGCATTTGACTTCCTGGGGTTTCTGCTGCAAACAACTTTTTTCACTTCACCTGTATAGTCATCTTCTAGCTACAAATGACTACATATTTACTGTTTCAGAGAATATAAAAGAGTACATTATATGCACACAATTCTTGTGAGGTTATTAGGTAGAAAGAATAAAACTATGAGCTCTCTCATTATGGATGCCATGTATCTTTCTCAGGAGAATCCTGGAATTTGTCTCCCAGACAATCCAGATATTTCACTTCCTGAAATGGAAGGAGTTAAGAATGTGTCTGCAGCATACACTGTGGTGTCAGGTACAGAAGAAGGAAGGCGTGTTTGTGTTTTGCTGCCTGGCTACAGCCACAGGACATACTGTCAGGGGAATGGCTGGCAGGTCTTCCCCTTCACACCTCGGCCAACACTTTGGCTTGTGCTGTAACTACAGGAAGATAAAGCTCGCTCAGTATCATCTTCCTTTTGCTCTGTCAAAGGGCAGAGCAGTGTGCAATATCAGTGACATCCAATATAGGAAGGATAGCCAGAGATCAGAGGTAAAAATCCTAGAAAGAGTAAACTCAGAAAACACACTTCTCCCCTCACACCAGGATGTGGCCACTGCACCCTACGTTCCTGCAGTATTCTCACCAAACCTTAAAAGGAGATGTAGAGTCAAGCCTTGGAACTAGAAAGAGTGTAAACATGTACCTCAGTTGTACCTGTAGTTAAGAACCTGGGATTTCTGATTAAACTTCTGATGACTGGAGAATAATGAATAAGATTATTGCATCAGACTCAGAGACTAGCTGTTAATTTAGAGTGCTGTCTTTACACGTTATTTCTTCTGAGAAGTACAGGCTATTAGTATCTCTGAAGCTCAGCATTGTTATCTGAATTGATTTCTAGTTGATACAACTACACTGAATTAGTGATAAACAGATACTGGATGTTTCCTGTGTGATTGACGTGTGATGAATGCATAAGCACCAAACAAAATTAAGAGGTTGTTATTAGTAATGATAAGGTTAACCTTCATATCCATCAACTACCATGTTCTATTACCAAAAGTTGCTGTTCTTTTATTTCTGGGTCAGAAAATTTTATAATTATATGTATAATTATATGTCATGTATTTGATACAGAATGACTAGATTGCTTTCATTTCTGATCATTTGGAGCTTATTTTTTGTTTGGCCAAAGGAGACATTAAAAGTTTTAAAAGTGGATTAAGCCTGAGGTGTGTAGCTCAGTTGTAGAGTGATTACCCAGCATGTCTGAGGCCCTGGGTTCTACTCCCAGCACCAAAAATGAAAGGAGAAAGAAAAAATAACAAATCTGTATTAAACATCAAATACACAATTTCTTAGATCACAAACTTTGACCACAGCCAGTGTAGTCCCAACACACGGCCTGTCTTCACTTTTATCCCTTTCAAGAATATCCCATAGAAGTAGAGATAAGATGGGATAGCTCATTTGTATCTGTGTCATTGACATGTGGACTCCATAAAGCATGGGCAGAATTATAGTTAAAGATCATGATAGAAATGGTCATCAGTACACAGAAAAGAAAAAGAGGAAGAGCAAAAAACCTGCATGACTGGAGCTGAGACACATTTTGGAGTCCCATGTTATTCCAGGGTCTCTTATCCCTTGACAGTTGCATTCATCGGTAAAGTCACTGTGTCCATCATGATTGAACTCTTCACTTTTAAAAGCCAAACCACCAAATATTTATCAAGTCCAAAGAGGGTCCCTTAGGTTGTGTGCATGTTATAAGGATGGTGATGTCCTGCCTGTTTCACAGAGAGGTGGAGGGATTTCCACACATCCACATGTAGTACCCGGTCAATCGCATGGGACCTGAGTGTTCATCTCCAGCATCCCCACCCAGGTCACCTCTAGTGAGACCATATGGGAATATTATTCTCTACACAAAATGAAATTTCTTGGCGAGTTGTCATGGAAGAATTATTACTGGAGATATTTTAGGAATATGTATTTTGCTATCTGTGAAGAGATGTACTTGATAGTAACTGATTTTTTTATTGAGACAAAAAATGTATGTGATCAGCAGTAAAATGGAAAATCCATTAATTGCTAGAAACTAAAAAAACTATTCTCCAGTCTCATATTATCTGGAAATTCTCACTTTGTGAGACAGAGAGGCACACAAATTATCAAAGGATTGTTGGTATATTAAAACTCAGAAATTAAACAATGCCCCTCCCTCAGGTAATGGTCATATCATTTAAAATATTTGGAGCAGATGCATGTACTTCTCAGAGACTTAAAATCCACACTGTGTAAACAGGTACATTTGGGGGAAATAAGTATTGAATTGTAGACTAGTTAGATGAACTTTAGGTAATTTTCAGGTAAGTTTTTTTTTAAGTTTTTATTCATATATACCAAAATTCTGACATGGAAATATTGAGAGGAAAATGTAGCCACAAAATTTATAATTTTAGTTCCCTTTGGGGACAGGCATACAGGAGGATGGAATCATGCTGAGATACCAAGAACTTAAAATTCTGTGGATTAGAAATAAAATCTGTTTTTTTCAAATGGCGGACTAGAGGGCGACTTCATTTCATGTTGCTCCAAGATGCAGGATTCAAAAGAGGAGATAGCAAGAGACTTGGGACCAACTCAAAGCCGCCGGGTGATTCTCTCCCATTGGGTATGCATCCCGGATGGGGCCATAGCCCTGGAACACAGGGAACTTTGTGAAGTAGAGTTGCTCGACGAGATGCCCCTCACCCCCGCTGGAGCGGTAAACACGGACAACTGGGATCATCATAGAGGAGGTGGCTCAGCACAGCACTTGGACTTCGAGCAACCACTGGGGCTCCGGGTGACTGCCTGAGGAGGAGCTGCGTGGTGAGTTGTTTGGACTCAGAGTGATCACTTCTGAACAAAGGGGGGTTGCCTGGAGGAAGAGGAGAAGCATGGCGGGTCGCTTGATCTAGGAGTGATTGCATCAGAGCCTCAGGTGGTTGCCAGAGGAGGAGCTGCGTGGCAAACTGTTTGGACTCAGAATGACAACTTCTGAACACCGGGGGGTTGCCCAGAGGAAGAGGAAAAGAGCAGCGGGTCGCTTGGTCTAGGAGTGACTGCATCAGAGCCACAGGTGGTTGCCAAAGGAGGAGGCGAGTGGTGAGTTGTTTGGACTCAAAGCGACCTGCTCCTGAACACTGGTGGCCTGCCTGGAGGAGGAGCGCAGTGGGTCGCTTGGTCTCCGAGCGACCGCTCCTGAACACCTAGGGGGCTACCCCAAGGAGGAGGAGGAACAGGGCGGGTCACTTGGACTCGGAGTGACTGCCTAGGGCTATGGGCGGTTGGCGGGAGGAGGAGACGCAAAGTGAGATGCTTGGACTCCTAGTGACTGCATCGAACACCGGGCGGCTGTCAGGAGGAAGAGGTGTGGGGCAGGTCTCTGGGTCTCAGAGCTATTGTACGGGGCTCCAGGTGGTGGCTCAGAGGAGAGGCCGCATAGCCAGGCGATTAGGTGCAGAGCAGGGTTCCAGGACCTAGGCGGCTTCTTGCTTGAAGAGCCGCACAGAGACATGCCTAGGGGCGGAGCAAAGTTTCCAGGACTGCAGGCAGATTCTCTGAGGAGAGGCAGCCTAAGGAGACTCATCTGCGAAGGGTGAGGCTCCCAGGCCCAGGAGGAAGGTCCGGGCCCCTGGGAACATTGCAGAGGAAGACAGCCCAGCCCAGGCAGTAGTTGTAGATTGAGGGGAACCTCTAGGAGGGGAACTGACCAGAGAGACCTCCCCACCAGGTGAGTCTTTCCTGCCGGGTGAGGTTTTCCCACAAGGATGGTAAAACCAGAGACACAGGCACAAACAGGCCTTGCCTCAGCCCGCAGCCTAGTTCCCCTTTGGTTGACCATTGGTCAACAAGTGGAGGCACCTCTGCCCACTATCAGGGAATATACCCCACCTTCCTCCAAGACTGCAGGCTACTGAAGGATAAGAGGGGATATACTAGCAATCTTCAGGGACATTATAAGTCAATAGAGGAAATCTGCAATATCTTAATGACCCACTGATTCCTGAACAATATGAGAAAACAAGGGAAGAAAATGCCCCAACAAATCTAGATGTTACATCAATAAAATCCAATGAAAGCATGGCAGAAGAAATGACAGAAAGGGAGTTCAGAATGTACATAATTAAAATGATCAGGGAAGCAAATGATGAGATGAAAGAGCAAATGCAGGCATTGAATGATGAGATGAAACAGCAAATGTAGGCATTGAATGATCGCACCAATGGACAGTTAAAAGAGCAAATACAGGAAGCAAAAGATCATTTCAATAAAGAGTTAGAGATATTGAAAAAAAACCAAACAGAAATCCTTGAAATGAAGGAAACAATAAGCCAAATTAAGAACTCCATAGAAAGCATAACAAATAGGATAGAACACCTAGAAGACAGAACTTCAGATATTGAAGACAAAATATTTAACCTTGAAAACAAAGTTGAACAAACAGAGAAGAGGGTAAGAAATCATGAACAGAATCTCCAAGAACTATGGGATATCATGAAAAGGCCAAATTTGAGAATTATTGGGATTGAGGAAGGCTTAGAGAAAAAAACCAAAGGAATGAACAATCTATTCAATGAAATAATTACAGAAAATTTCCCAAATCTGAAAAATGAAATGGAAAATCAAGTTCAAGAGGCTTATAGGACTCCAAATACACAAAATTACAACAGACCCACACCAAGGCACATTATAATGAAAATACTGAACATACAAAATAAAGACAGAATTTTAAAGGCTGTGAGAGAAAAGAACCAAATTACATTCAGGGGGAAACCAATACAGATATCAGCAGATTTTTCAATCCAGACCCTAAAAGCTAGAAGGGCCTGGAACAACATTTTTCAAGCTCTGAAAGAAAATGGATGCCAACCAAGAATCTTATACCCAGGAAAACTTACCTTCAAATTGACGATGAAATAAAATCATTCCATGATAAACAAAAGCTAAAAGAATTTACAAAAAGAAAGCCAGCATTACACAACATTCTCAGCAAAATATTCCATGAGGAAAGGAAAAAAAAAAACAAAGAAGCAAATCAGCAAAGGGAGGAATTATCCTAAAGGAACTGTCAAATAAAGGAGGAATCAAGGAGTGTTAAAAAATAAATTAATAAATAAAATTTAAAAAATGAACCAAATGACCGGGAATACAAATCATATCTCAATAATAACCCTGAATGTTAACGGCCTGAATTCATCAATCAAAAGACATAGACTGGCAGATTGGATTAAAAAGAAAGATCCAACAATATGTTGCCTGCAAGAGACTCACCTCATAGAAAGAGATACCCATAGACTAAAGGTGAAAGGATGGGGAAAAACATACCATGCACATGAACTCAGCAAAAAAGCTGGAGTATCCATCCTCATTTCCGATAATGTGGACTTCAAGCCAAAGTTAGTCAGAAGGGATAAAGAAGGACATTTCATAGGGCTTAAGGGAGGCATAAATCAGCAAGATATAACAATCATAAACATCTATGCCCCAAACAGTGGCTCATTCATGTATGTCAAACAAATCATTCTCAATTTTAGAAACCAAATAGACCGTAACACAATAATACTAGGTGATTTTAACACGCCTCTCTCACCACTGGACAGATCTTCCAAACAAAAATTGAACAAAGAAACCATAGATCTCAATAACACAATCAATAATTTAGACTTAACAGACATTTATAGAATATACCATCCAAACAAGAGCAAATACACTTTCTTCTCAGCAGCACATGGATCCTTCTCTAAAATAGACCATATATTATTCCACAAAGCTAATGTTAGCAAATACAAGAAGATAGAGACACTACCTTGTATTCTATCAGATCACAATGGATTGAAGTTAGAAATAAATGAAAGAGTAAAAAACAGAAACTACTCCAACACCTGGAGATTAAACAATATGCTATTATATGATGAATGGATAACAGAAGATATTAGGAAGGAAATTAAAAAATTCTTAGAGGTAAATGAGAACAAAGAAACATCATATCAAAATCTCTCGGACACTATGAAAGCAGTACTTAGAGGGAAATTTATTTCATGGAGTGCATTTAATAAAAGAAGTAAAATTCAACAATTCAACAACCTAACACTACAGCTCAATGCGCTAGAAAAAGAAGAACAAACCAACAACAAAAGTAGTAGAAGACAGGAAATAGTTAAACTCAGAGCTGAAATCAACAAAATTGAAACAAAAGAAACAATACAAAAAATTGACAAAATAAATAGTTGGTTCTTCGAAAAAATAAACAAAATTGATAAACCTTTAGCCACACTAACAAAGAGAAGACGAGAGAAAACCCAAATCACTAAAATTCGGAATGAACAAGGAAATATCACAACAGACACGACTGAAATACAAAACATAATTAGAAGCTATTTTGAAAATCTATACTCCAACAAAATAGAAAATTTTGAACACATCAACAGGTTTCTAGAGACATATGAATTGCCTAAACTGAACGAGGAGGACATACACAATTGAAATAGACCAATTTCAAGTAATGAAATAGAAGAAGTCATCAAAAGCCTACCAACAAAGAAAAGTCCAGGACCAAATGGGTTCTCAGCCGAGTTCTACAAAACCTTTAAAGAAGAGCTCATTCCAATACTTCTCAAAGTATTCCATAAAATAGAAAAGGAGGGAACCCTCCCAAACTCATTCTATGAAGCCAATATTACCCTGATACCTAAACCGGACAGAGACACATCGAGGAAAGAAAATTTCAGACCAATGTCCTTAATGAACATCGACGCAAAAATTCTAAACAAAATTTTAGCAAATCGTATACAAAAACATATTAAAAAGATAGTGCACCATGATCAAGTGGGTTTCATCCCAGGGATGCAAGGTTGGATCAACATCAGTAAATCAATAAATGTAATTCACCATATCAATAGATTTAAAGTCAAGAATCACATGATTATTTCAATAGATGCAGAAAAAGCATTTGATAAAATACAGCACCCCTTCATGCTCAAACACTAGAAAAAATAGGGATAGTGGGAACATTCTTAACATTGTAAAGGCCATTTATGCTAAGCCCATGGCTAATATCATTCTAAATGGTGAAAAACTGAAAGCATTCCCCCTAAAAACTGGAACAAGGCAGGGATGCTCTCTTTCACCACTTCTTTTCAATATCGTCCTTGAATCTCTAGCCAGAGCAATTAGACAGACCAAAAAAATTAAAGGGATACAAAATTTAAAAGAAGAACTCAAACTATCCCTATTTGCTGATGATATGATTATATACATAGAGGAACCAGGAAATTCCACCAGAAAACTTTTAGATCTCATAAGTGAATTCAGTAAAGTAGCAGGATATAAGATCAATGCACATAAATCTAAGGCATTTTTATACATAAGTGATGAATCTTCAGAAAGAGAAATTAGGAAAACTACCCCATTCACAATAGCATCAAAAAAAAAAAAAACATACTTGGGAATCAATCTCACAAAAGAGGTGAAAGACCTCTACAGTGAGAACTACAGAACACTAAAGAAAGAAATTAAAGAAAACCTTAGAGAATGGAAAGATCTCCCATGTTCTTGGATAGGAAAATTAATATTGTCAAAATGGCCATACTACCAAAAGTGCTATACAGATTCAATGCAATTCCAATTAAAATCCCAATGATGTACCTTACAGAAATAGAGCAAACAATTATGAAATTCATCTGGAAGAATAAAAACCCCAGAAGAGCTAAAGCAATCCTTGGCAGAAACAGTGAAGCAGGGGGTATCACAACAGCAGATCTTCAACTCTGCTACAAAGCAATAGTAACGAAAATGGCATAGTATTGGTACCAAAATAGAAAGGTTGATCAATGGTACAGAATAGAGAACAGGGACACAAACCCAAATAAATACAATTTTCTCATACTAGACAAAGGGGTCAAAAATATGCAATGGAGAAAAGATAGCCTCTTCAACAAATGGTACTGGGAGAATTGGAAATCCATATGCAACAGAATGAAACTAAACCCATATCTCTCACCATGCACGAAACTAAACTCAAAATGGATTAAGGACCTCGGAATCAGACCAGAGACCTTGCATCTTATAGAAGAAAAAGTAGGTCCAGAGCTTCAACATGTCGGCTTAGGACCGGACTTCCTCAAGAGGACTCCCATAGCACAAGAAATAAAAGCAAGAATTAATAACTGGGATAGATTCAAACTAAGAAGCTTTCTCTCAGCAAAGGAAACTATCAGCAATGTGAAGAAAGAGCCTACAGAGTGGGAGAAAATCTTTGCCAATCATACTTCAGATAGAGCACTAATCTCCAGAATCTATAAAGAACTCAAAAAACTCTACACCAAGAATGCAAATAATCCAAATGACAAATGGGCTAACGAAATGAATACACATTTCACAGAAGAAGATCTATAAGCAATCAACAAACATATGGAGAAATGTTCAACATCTCTAGTAATAAGAGAAATGCAAATCAAAACCACCCTAAGATTCCATCTCACACTAATTAGAATGACGATTATCAAGAATACAAGCAACAACAGGTGTTGGCGAGGATGTGGGGAGAAAGGTACACTCATACATTGCTGGTGGGGCTGCAAATTAGTGCAGCCACTTTGGAAAGCAGTGTGGAGACTCCTTAGAAAATTTGGAATGGAACCACCATTTGACCCAGCTATCCCACTCCTTGGCCTATACCCAAAGGACTTAAAATCAGCATATTACAGAGATACAGCCACATCAATGTTCATAGCTGCTCAGTTCACAATATCCAGATTGTGGAACCAACCTAGATGTCCTTCAATTGATGAATGGATAAAGAAAGTGTGGCATATATATACAATGGAATATTACTCAGCCATAAAGAATGATAAAATTATGGCATTTGCAGGCAAATGGATGAAATTGGAGAATATCATGCTAAGTGAGATAAGCCAATCTCAAAAAACCAAAGGATGAATGATATCGCTAATAAGTGGATGATGACACATAATGGGGAGTGGGAGGGGTTAGTGTTAGGGTTAGAGTTAGGGTTAGGGAGGGGAGCAAGATTGGAGGAAGGAAGGACTGTATAGAGGAAAATGAGGGGTGGGAGGGGTGGGGGGGAAGGGAAAAATAACAGAATGAATCAAACAACATTACCCTATGTAAATTTAGGATTACATAAATGGTATGCCTTTACGCCATGTACAGAGAAATATGTATCCCATTTGTTTACAATAAAAAAAGAAAAAAAAGAAATAAAATCTGTGTAATATGTTATTTTTGTATCACACAGTATAAAATATTGATACTTGAATTCATGTAGTGGGTTTAATTGACAGTATCAATAGATAATTATTATGGAGCACATTTTAAATGGTAGAAAAATGTTTTCTAAATTTTTTCTAAAGGACAGAAAATATTATAAGGTAGTTGTTCTCAAAACTAGTATAAGAACAAGTGACCAATAGCTTTGGTGCAGATATCCTGGTGAAATTGCTTTTGGGCTGAGGTGAGAGTATATGGATATTATCAAATAACCACAAGCAAACACATTGAGAAATGAGACAAAGAACATATATACACAATTTGATTATTTCTTTCAATTTTTTTCTTTAAGAAAATCCTAGTAGATATATAATTATCCCCATTGTACAGATAAACAAAATGCCCAGGTGTGCTTATGCTATTTCTTGAAATTTTTTCTCTTTTGTATTTTTTTTTTCCATTTAAAATATAGTGTGAACTGATGAAATAATAAATTTCAGCCAGTAGCTGAAGAAAGAGCAATGCAAATCAGGAAGAACTGATGAGAGGATCTAATAACTAGTCCTAAACTGTATCACTAATTGGAATTGTATTAGCAGAAACTCATAAGTCAACCCAATTAGACCTTCACCCATGACTAGTCTCAACACTTAAAGGACTTACACCAGGATTGGCCCTAACATAGTGGTAGCAGGAATTTTTCTATTCATCTACTTTTATTCATTAATACAGAAAACAAAACAAACCAAATATCAATAAGATGTGCAGGTGCTATTAGCACAGAATTTACACACGTCTGCCCTTTAACCCAGAAAGACATATACAATCGTCTCGTTCTCTATCTCATGTCAATCAGTGTTAAAAACAGCTGCTGTTGGTGTTAACCACATCTAGCCTTCGTCCACATCTGCACACAGGTATTCTATTTTATATCTCCAAGATCAATATGCATGGGCTCCACTCTCAGTAACCTTCACCATGAGCAAGATATTCAAACTGTAGGAGAATCATTTCAAGCCAAACCACTTCTTACCACCTCCTCATGAATTATGGGAAGTCTGGCACCTACAGGTATATCCTTCATTGCAGGCTTTTATTCTAAATATCTAATCAGTGAATCTGCAAATATGATGTGCACCAATTCCAGAGGTGCCAGAGCATCTGTCACTCACCACTGCTCCCTAACAGCTGTCTGTAGTATCTGCATTATCTTCTCTGCACTTTTAGAACAATGCTAGTTTCCAATTTTAGCTAACTAATGAAAACAACCCTCTTCTTAAAAATTCAGTTAAGGATCTTGCAAGTGGTAGAATTGTTGCTGGATTTTTCATTTTTAACATTCCTCAGATTACTATGCATTTTCCCTAAACTATCAGCCTTTGCCATGATTACCAGGCTTCACTTCAAGAATAGAGCTTAATGAATAGCATAATTTTAAACTTAAATTCTCCTCACACATCTCTGAAGGCCTCAAAAGATTAAGAGCACCCAAGGCCTTTGAAGCCTTCACTGGGGCTAAATGACTAAATTGTAAATAGAAGAACTTGTATTTGGAAAAACAACGAAACATTATTACCAGACCAGAGTAGAATACAAAAACATGGGAAAATAGTCAAGGCTGTCTTATATACTAGACATTTTAATGGGATGGTTTGGGGTGAATAGAAATAAACCTGTGTAAAATAAAATTCTCAAAAATGTTTCTCAACTTTGCATTAGTTTTTCATCATTGGCAGGTGTAGCATCCACTAATGATGTTCACTTGTGTTAAGGTTTATAAGCCATATTTATCAAAAAGTGAAGTTACAAAGGCAGGAATAGGAGTTACATGTCACATGAGTTTTAAAAGGAAAACAGCATTTTCTGGAGCATTTACAACCATGCAGGAGGCAAATCAGAACGTCTAAGAACTATGAAAACTCCCAGAAGAAAACTGGCTCATGACAATGTTTCCTTTTGCGTCTTAGGAACTATAAACTACAACTTAGCATACAGTAATGCATCTGTGGCCCTTACAGAACACATGAACGTATTCTGTCAGGGGATTCATACTATTGATTTACAAATTTACAATTTAATAAGAGATATTAACCGTTTCTTCATTTCCTTTGATTAGATTGATTTTTTTCTTAAAGGGGGAAGAATATTTCTTCCTTTTTCTTTTTTTTAAGTAGGCTATACTTCACTGAGATCATGGACTTGTTATCTCTCATGTTAATGGTCTTTTAATATTGCTGAGTATTGCTAAAGTAGGTGTTAATGTAAAAGGAGACTAATAGGTGATATAGGAGTTCAAAGAAGATTTGACTGATTTTAACTGAGAAACATACTGGAACTGTATAAATCTCAAGTATGAAAACTTGTATTCAAACTATATTCAAAACACTGGTACCTGTTTGTTTCATCTTTCCAACCATCTTTCCTTTTCTGAAAGGTGCCCACCCAATATAGAATCACAAAATCTAACAGGTATCTCAGAATTCCATCTCCTGAAACTCTCAGAGGACTCCGATCTGCAGTCCATCCTCTTTGGACTGTTCCTGTCTATGTACCTGGTCACAGTGCTTGGAAAACTGCTCATCATCCTGGCTGTCAGCTCTGACTCCCACCTCCACACCCCCATGTACTTCTTCCTCTCCAACCTGTCCTTGGCTGACATTGGTTTTATCTCCACCACAGTCCCAAAGATGATTGTAGACATTCAAACTCACAGCAGAGTCATCTCCTATGTGTGCTGCCTGACACAGATGTCTCTGTTTATTATTTTTGAAGGTATGGATGGTATGCTTCTGACTGTGATGGCCTATGACCGATTTGTGGCCATCTGTCATCCCCTGCATTATCCAGTCATTATGAGCCCTCGCCTCTGTGACTTCTTGGTATTGATCTCCTTTTTGGTTAGCTTTTTGGACTGTCAGTTGCACAATTTGATTGCCTTAAATTTTCCCTACTTCAAGGATGTGGAGATTCCTAATTTCTTCTGTGACCCTTCTTAGCTCCTCAATCTGGCTTGTTCTCAAAATTTTACCAGTAATATAGTCATGTGTTTTGTTGCTGCCATCTCTGAATTTTGTCCCAACTCCGTGATCCTTTTCTCTTACTATAAAATTGTTTCTTCCAGTCTGAGGATCCCATCCTCCAGTGGAAAGTACAAAGCCTTCTCCACCTGTGGGTCTCTCCTCTCAGTTGTTTGTCTATTTTATGGGTCAGGCTTTGGAGTGTACCTTGGATCAGGGTGCAGTGGCCTCAGTGATGTACACTGTGGTCACCCCCATGCTGAACCCCTTCATCTACAGCCTGAGGAACAAGGACATTAAGAGTGCCCTGAGGAGGCTGCAGAGCAGGATGGTCTAATCTCAGGGTCACAGCATTCATTTGAAATACAGAATACAAAATGTTTAATATCACCATCTTCACCTATAAATTCTTCCTTCTTGGTCGGATTACTTTTGTAGGTTAGTGGTCTTAATCCATCATCATTTTCATCATAGAAAAGTGACAGCCAGAATTGAGGGAATGAGTAATGGGGAATTTTCCAAATGTGTACAATTTTCAATTTGGAAATATAAAAATATTCTGGAAGTGGATGTTAGTGGTGGTTGTAACACAATGTGAGTGCGATGAATAAAACTGAACTGTGTGGTTTGAAATGGTTAAAATGGTAAGTTCGTATTATGTATATTTTATAACAATAAGTGATGTAAATAGAATGCAGGTGGACCTTTAAAAAAAAAGAAATTTCAACAGCACACGGTAGACATGACCTTCCTCATGAGCAGAGGAAGAGCCCCAAATGTTTTGTGGACATTTCATTTTCTCATCTTATTCTTCCACTATTAGGCATTACTTGGGGGATGGATTAACTTGGAACAATTTGGCAAGTTATAAGCTCTGTGCATTGAGTCTCCAGGGCATGGATAGTCAATAGTCAGCCTGTGTCTCCAATTATTCAGCTTGGTTTCAAGAGCACTGGACTCTGTACCTGTACCTCCTCATTCCAAGGTTTTCTACATTTGGAAGCTCTTATCCGACACTGTATTACAATAATCCTGAAGACAGAGCCTGTGCCTTCATTGGGTACCAAGGAAGGGAGTAGCTTATGGTCTATACTCCTTGGTCATGACTCAGCAGTTATGCAATGTAACTCAGTAAGTGTGGTGAGAAATGCTGGATGGAGGAAGGACACTCAGGGGAACTGCTTACTCTTCATCAGAACAAACATGGCAGTTTGGGCAGCAAGAGGGCATTTACTGATTTGCAGAATTTCAGGTATGGGGCCTGTGAAATCTATCTTCTTCATTGTGGCCCCAGTTTCATAAATCAAATTCAAAGTTTTGAACTCCTGCATGGATTCTTCTTCCCATATTCATCTCATTTTTGTTAACATAAAATCCCTTTAACTTCCAAAATAATAATGAAGTTTATGTTGAGAATGATAAGGATGAGAGTAACTATCACATCACAAGCTGTAATTGAGACCTTCCTCATGTCAGGGTCTGAGCTATTTTCTAAGTAGTTTGAATCATTTCATATGGATATTCATTCCCATATTATGATCACCTACACTATTCCTATTTTACAGAAATGAAAGCAGTAGAATGTCTTTATGTAACTTCTACTAGGTCATTATGTAGTGAAGGGAAGGTATGGTTTTTTCAGCCTGTCCGACTGGAGACAGCCTATCTTTCCAGGAGAATCGTGGTGATTTGTCCCCTTGATAGCCATTTCATCTTGTTATTCTAGGCATCCTTGGTTAATTACAGACATACTCTATATTTGACACCTGTTGCATCAACTCTATTAAGGACAACTGGGATCACAGGTGAAGAGTAGACACATGGTCAGTATGACCTCTCTTGCCCTCACTCCAGGGAATCCTTTCACCTGTCCTTGCCCAGGATCATTATCATAATCATCTGACTTAATCTCAGAAGTAGACATATGAGGTAGAGCTAGATGTTGGTTGAGTGAGATCCTCCAGCAATCATCTTGCCTCAGACACAATGAGTTGCACAGCTATTCAAGCACCATATTACATATATAAGAGCTGGGGAAATCAAGTGAGAGAGCTTAGTGCCTACTTTTAGCATAAAAAATGAAAAGACATATTGAAGAAGGTAGAAGGGAACTAGTTGCCTGTGTGACCCCTGTCCCATCTCCAAGCAGCCCAGTGCACAGAGACATGCCTCCCACTAAGGAGGGAGGGAGATTAAGTATCTTGGACTTAAAATATAGAACTAGGCCTGCCATGGTGAAATCTAGTGCTGGGAAGAGCCCTGCTACACTTGCCACCATGTCAAAAACCATGGGGCGAGCTGCTGAAATTCATGGAGCAGGTGGCAAAGAGACTGCCTCAACACTGTTGCTCCCAGCTTAGATGACAGAGCAGCACTCCATACACTGGGGACACATGCAGAGGTTGGCACAGGGCTTTGTCTTGGAGTTCAATGTCAGATCCACCCTGGAGATAACTAGATCCCATAAAAACTGAAGATGCTGTACACAGACTAGACCTCCCAGAACTTCTAAACTGGACCCAGTATCAGGCAGAGATGAGTGTCCCAGTGCAACAGACTCAAGTCTCAGCAGCATCATTTTCAACCTTGGATTGTGTCCGGGGCATACCTGCCCTCCTCCCAGTGCTGCAAAGGTCTCTGTGGATCTGAGGCATAAGTGTGACTCAGTTGAGCATCAATTAGCTGGGTAAGACACTGACTTCACTTCACCAACACATCTGCAACTTCAGGAAGCATAGTGTCGTGCAGAACCCTGTCCCCTGTGGGCAGGACAGGGTAGTAAGCACAGATCTTTGCCCCAGTATTTGTACTGGGCTGGTAAAACCTGACACCAGACAGATTCTAATGTCTCCCATTCATAGACCTGCCTGGGAACAAAGTCTCAGAAGTAGATCTAGTGCCAGGGAGAGAAATGTGGCCCAGTCTACCAGATTTCTCTTAGCCACCATCAACTATGACTAATTGCAGCAGTCTTGGGTCATGAGTCCACCAGGCAACCCATAGCACTGTGATCTTTGGCCCTATTCTAGTGTCATGCTGATCCTGACAGACTGTGAGTTCAGAATGTGACAGAGTTTGGCAGCATTTGTGGCCACGTATGTGGTGTAGGACCCTGAGACTGGTCCATCTCTTGTACTCTATCAGGTTCTGCAAAATTCTACAGTGCCTGAATATGGGTGAGTAACTGGGAAAAGCATCTGGGCCTACACTGGCCCCATGAAGATGCTTGTAGGAAGAGACAAAGTACTCTTCTAGTTCATTCTGAACCACACACCAATGATAGATTTGAGATGGACCTTAGTCTTAGATCACCCTCTGGTGCTTAAAGAGTAACAACACACCACCAGCAGATTTCTGAGGACATTCACTGGAAGAGTGGAAGTGTATATAGGTTCAGAGAAAACTAAAACTAACAGCTGGCCTAGAATTTTGGAAAGACAAAACAAAAGAAGTCAGATAGAAAAGACTGGAGTAAATACAAAATCTTTCAAATGCCTGCATGACATTACAGGCCAACAAGTATCAAGAGCATTCAGGAAAGCATAACTTCACTTGACAGTCTAAATAAGGTGCTAGCTGGGTGTGGTGGTGCACACCTGTAATACCAGTGACTTGGGAGACTGGGACAGGAGTATTACAAGTTCAAAACCAACCTCAGGAACTTAGTGAGACCCTAAGCAACTTAGCAGGACCCTGTCTCAAAATAAAATGTAAAAAGTAATAGGGATGTGGCTCAGTTGTTAGGTAACTCTGGGTGCAATCCCCAGTACCAGTAATAATAATGATGATGATGATATACCAGAAGTCAACCACATAGAAATCAGTGTGGAAAAACTCTCAGAGTATTTAAAACACATTAAAAGAAACTCAATGAACTTGAAGAAAGCACAGAGCAGTGATTGAATACTATCACAGATAAACTTAAGAAAGACATTGAAGCAGTTTTTAAAAATCACACAGAAATCCTTGGTCTGAAAATACACTTAGTACAAGGCATGGTGGGCAGACAACTGTAATCCCTGCAGCTAGGGAGGCTGGGACAGGAGGATCACAAGTTTGAAATTCCAGAATCTTCATGAGATCCTATCTCAAAATAAAAAATAAGTAAAGGCTGGGTGCAGTGTCATATGCCTGTAATCCCAGTGGTTCAGGAGGCTGAGGTAGTAAGATCCTGAGTTCAAAGACACTCTCAGCAACTTAGTGAGGCCCCAAGCAATTCAATGAGACCTATCTCTAAATAAAATACAAAAAAGGGCTGGGGATGTGGCTTAGTGGTTAAGAGCCCCTGGGTTCAATCTCTGGTACAAAAAAAAAAAGAAGAAGAAGAAAAGAAAAATATACTTAACAAAAATAAATGCAATATTTATGTGGTTTTGTCTCTGTGTCTTCTGCTCTGAACCATTGGTCTGCCTGTCTATTTTCGTGCCAATACCATGTGGTTTTTCTTACTATAGCTCTATAGTATAGTTGAAGGTCTGGTATTGTGATACCTCCTGCTTCACTTTTTCTGCTCAGGATTGTTTTGGCTATTCGAGGTTTCTTATTCTTCCAGATGAAGAATTGCTTTTTCTATTTCTATGAGAAATGTCATTGGGGTTTTAATTAGAATCGCATTGAATCTGTATAGTTCTTTTGGAAGAATGGTTATTTTGACAATATTAGTTCTTCCTATGCAAGAATGTGGGAGATCTTTCCATCTTCTAAGATTTTCATCAATTTCTTTCTTTAGTGTTCTGTAGTTTTCATTGTAGAGGTCTTTCACCTCTTTTGTTAGATTGATTCCCCAATTTTTTTTTTGAGGCAATTGTGAATGAAGTGGTTTTTCTAATTTCTCTTTCAGAGGATTCATCACTTATGAATAGAAATGCATAAATACAGTCACCTCATACTAGACAAAGGAGCCAAAAATATACAACGGAGAAAAGATAGCCTGTTCAACAAATGGTGCTGGCAAAACTGGAAATCCGTATGCAGTAAAATGAAATTAAACCTCTATCTCTCACCCTGCACAAAACTTAACTCAAAATGGATCAAGGACTTAGAAATTAGACCAGAGAATCTGCACCAAAAGGAAGACAAAGTAGGCTCGAATCTTCATTATGTTGGCTTAGGATCAGACTTCCTTAACAAGACCCCCTAAGTTTGAGAAATCAAAGTAAGAATCAATAAATGTGATGGATTCAAACTAAAAAACTTTTTCTCACCAAAGGATAGAATTGACAATGTGAAGAGATAACCAACAGAGTGGGAGAAAATCTTTTCCACATGCACTTCAGATAGACCACACATGTCCAAAATTTACAAAGAACTTAACCAAAATTTACAGTGTAAAGGTGGGCTAGAGTTTGTTCTTGGCATGATCAATAAATGGGCCATGTAATTGGACAGAGACTTTAGAGAAGAAGATACATAGGCAATTAGTAAATATATGAGAAAGTTTTCAACATCTCTAGTGATTAGAGAAATGCAAATTAAAGCAACTCTAAGATTTCATCTTGCTCCAATTAGAATGGCTATTATCAAAAACACAAACAATAATAGATGTTGGCATGGATGTGGAGAAAAGGGCAAATTTTTACATTGCTGATGGTGTTGCAAGTTAGTGCAACCACTCTGGAAAGCAGTATGGAGATTCCTTAGAAAACATGGAATGGACCCACCTTTTGACTCAGTTAGCCCACTCTTCAGTTTATACCCAAAGGACTTAAAACCAGCATACTACAGTAACCCACCACACCAATGTTTATAGCAACTCAATTCACAATAGCTAGATGCCCTTTAATAGATGAATGGATAAAGAAATTGTGGAGAATATCATGCTAAGTGAGATAAGCCAATCTCAAAAAACCAAAGGAAGAATGATCTCGCTGATAAGTGGATGATGATACATAATGGGGCGTGGGAGGGGTTAGTTTTAGGGTTAGAGTGAGGGTTAGGAAGGGGTCAAGAATAGGGGAAGGAAGGACTGTATAGAGGGAAAAGAGGGATGGGAGGGGTGGGGGGAATGGGAAAAATAACAGAATGAATCAACCAACATCACCCTATGTAAATTTACAATTACACAATTGGTATGCCTTTACTCTATGTACAAACAGAGAAACAACATGTATCCCATTTGTTTACAATTAAAAAAAATTGCCATTTAAAAAAAATAAGAAATTGTGGTATATATTCACAACTCTAAATGGATCAAGGACTTAGTAATTAGACCAGAGACCCTGCACCAAATAGAAGACAAGTAGGCCCAAATAGAATATTATTCAGCCATAAGGAAGAAGAATATTATCACATTTGCAGGTAAATAGATGGAACTGGAGAATATCATGCTATGTGAAATAAGTCAATCTCAAAAACCCAAAGGCCAAGTGTTTTCCCTAATAAGTGGATGATGATATAAAATGAGGGTAGGGAGTGGAGGGTGAGAGAAGAATGGAGGAACTTTACATTATGTAGAGGGAAATGAAAGGGAGGAGGGATATATGAAAAATGGTGGAATGAGACAGACATCATTACCCTATGTTCATGTATGATTATGTGAATGATATGAATCTGCATTGTGTACAACCATACAAATGATAAGGTGTAAGATGTACCCCATTTGTGTACAATGAATCAAAATGCAGTCTGTAAAAATAAAAAAAAATAAATGCAAAAGAAGGCATCAACATGAGTACAGATCAAAGAGAAGAAACAATCAGTAATCTTGAAGACAGGCCATGTGAAAGCACATTTGGAGGAGAAAAGGGATGAAGAAAGCCTATAGGGATTTTTAGACAGTATTAAATGAACAAATATATGGTTATTAGGTTGCAAGAGACTCTTGTAAATTCCAAAGGGATAGAAACCATATTTAAAAATATAATAACATAAATTTACCTGAGGTTTGTGAAGGATACATGTATTCAGGTCAAAGTTCACCAGTCAGATAGACCTCAACCAAGTCTATCCCTGAGACCTCTTATCATCAGGTTCTCAAAGGGGAAATTCCACTGATCTCACCTATGTGTGGAATCTAGAAGAGTGGAACTCACAGAAGCAGAGTGGAGTGGTTGTTAAATGTGAGAGGCTGGGGTTAGAGAGTGTTCTCAGCTCAAAAGCACAGGCAGGGTACAAGATTCCAGGTAGAAATGGAGACATATGTTTACCAGATACATTTTACAACACAGCAACTACAGTTAAGAGCAATGCATTGTACTCTTGAAAATTAGAAAAAGTAGATTTTATGTTCTCTCCACAAAATTCTAAAAGGATGTGAAATAATAAATATGTTAATATACTTGATATAGTAATTTCACAAAATATGTGTATTTGAAAATTATATTTACATGGTAAATATTTGCAATTTTGATGTCAATTAAAAATTAATAGTTTCCTTTGCTGAGAGAAAGCTTTTAAGTTTGAATCTATCCCAGTTGTTGATTCTTGCTTTTATTTCTTGTGCTATGGGAGTCCTGTTAAGGAATCTGATCCTAAGCCAACAAGTTGAAGATTTGGACCTACTTTTTCTTCTATAAGATGCAGGGTCTCTGGTCTGATTCTGAAGTCCTTGATCCATTTTGAGTTGAGTTTTGTGCAGGGTGAGAGATAGGGGTTTAATTTCATTCTATTGCATATGGTTTTCCAGTTTTCCCAGCACCATTTGTTGAAGAGGCTATCTTTTCTCCATTGCATATTGTTTGAACCTTTGTCTAGTATGAGAAAATTGTATTTATTTGGGTTTGTGTCCATGTCCTCTATTCTGTACCATTGATCTACCTGTCTATTTTGGTACCAATACCATGCCGTTTTGTTACTATTGCTTTGTAGTAGAGTTGAAGATCTGGTACTGCAATACCCCCTGCTTCGTTCTTGCTACTGAGGATTGCTTTAGCTATTCTAGGTTTTTTATTCTTCCAGATGAATTTCATAATTGTTTGCTCTATTTCTGCAAGGTACATCATTGGGATTTTAATTGGAATTGCATTGAATCTGTATAGTACTTTAGGTAGTATAGAAACTATGAGAAATGTGAAGAGAGAGCCTACAGAGTGGGAGAATATCTTTGCCAACCATACCTCAGATAGAGCGCTAATTTCCAGAATCTATAAAGAACTCAAAAAACTCTACAGGAAGAATACAAATAATCCAATCAACAAATGGGCTAAGGAAATGAACAGACATTTCACAGAAGAAGATGTACAAGTAATCAACAGATATATGAAAAAATGTTCAACATCCCTAGTAATAAGGGAAATGCAAATCAAAACTACCCTAAGATTTCATCTCACCCCAATTAGAATGGCGATTATCAAGAATACAAGCAACAATAGGTGTTGGCGAGGATGTGGTGAAAAAGGAACACTCATACATTGCTGGTGGGGTTGCAAATTAGTGCAGCCACTCTGGAAAGCAGTGTGGAGATTCCTCAGAAAGCTTGGAATGGAAACACCATTTGACCCAGCTATCCCACTCCTTGGCCTATACCCTAAGGACTTAAAATCAGCATACTACAGAGATACAGCCACATCAATGTTCATTGCTGCTCAATTCACCATAGCCAGATTGTGGAACCAACCTAGATGCCCTTCAGTTGATGAATGGATAAAGAAACCGTGGCATATATATACAATGGAATATTTCTCCGCAATGAAGAATGATAAAATTATGGCATTTGTAGGCAAATGGTCGAAATTGGAGAATATCATGCTAAGTGAGATAAGCCAATCTCAAAAAACTAAAGGACGAATGATCTCGCTGATAAGCGGATGAGGACATATAATGGGGGGTGGGAGGGGCTAGCATTAGGTTTAGGGTTAGGTTTAGAGTTAGGCTAAGGAGAGCGGTAAGAATGAAGGAAAGAAGGACTGTGTAGAGGGAAAAGAGGGGTGGGAGGGGTGGGGGGAGGGGAAAAATAAAATAAACATCATTACCCTATGTAAACGTAAAAAAAAATTAAAAAAATATTCTATCATTAAAAAAAGAAAAAAAAATTAATAAATTTAAAGTTAAAATATACTTTTAAAAGCATTTAGGAGATTGTGAAGAAAAATATCACAACTGCAAGCAGTTCTAAGACCTTTAAAATTCAATGACTTTTCTTTTGTTTTCTTTTAGCACTGGAGATTGTACCCACATGTCTATGTTTACTATATTTTTCAGGACTTATCAATGAGATTTTTCCCTAGCCCTTTTTATTTTATTTTGGGACAGGTTCTCACTAAGTTTCTTAGGGCCTCACTAAGTTGCTGAGGCTAGTCTCAAACTATCAATTCTCCTGCCTCAGCCTCCTGAGTCACTTGGATTTCAGGTTTGCACCACCACGCCCAGCTAAAATCTCATCTTCGTCAAGTGTTTTTGCAATAGTTGACATACCCAAAAATGAAATTACAAATAGACTTGTCTTTTTATCATTCAGTTGAGAAGCCAGAAGGAAATGTCTGTGTCCATGATCTATAAAGGTGATGTAGAATAAAAAACTCATTTTACTAAACCTGAAACACTTTATCCCATAAGGAACCCTATTTGTTATTTTCTGTCAATTTACTTTTACATTGCAAAAAATTCCAACACACCTATTGTCTAATTCCCTAGCTGATAAAGAATACAAACAAATAAATGAAGGGAAGTCATAATGAGAGAGGTGCAGGGAACTTTTATGTGTGGTAGCTGTGGAAATGAGCAGAGAAACTCACCATGACCCTAACTAGCAGGGAGGAGACAGGAAAATGTTAAATGCACCCACCCCAGAAAGTCCCAATGGAATTAAAGCATTTCATTTAAAGCTGAAATGCTTCAATGAAGATAACTAACATGAAATGCAGCACCTTGGTTATTTCAAAGAACAATAAAGTGAGACATAATGGTTAAAAATAAAGCTCATTCAAGCTAAGGAGACAGTTAAGATCACCTTGGTCAATGGGTTAAGAACAAAACAACACAGGTCAGTAATAATTCTCCAAGGAGTTTAAATGTGCTTCAGTTTCAGAACTACTATTTGCATTATTTAACACATCAGAAAATCTAACAGATCAGTAGAAATCAAAATGCATTTGATAGTTTCAAACCCACAGCAACTGGTTTTGTGTGTGTGTGTGTGTGTGTGTGTGTGTGTGTGTGTGTGTGTTAGAGGAGGGATGCACATTCTCAGACTAGAAAAATGAACATTCACCTTTAAAATTATATGTAATGTTGATTTTAAAAAGAAAGTATTTGATTGAACATGAAGCATTATGAAGTTAGAGTTCATGAACAGGCAAAGAATTGTTGCCAAAAACCTTTCAAATAAGTGCATAAGATAAAATGGGAAATGGAGACATAAACTTTGTGAAGTCAAAGATTGATGCATCATTATTTCTTCAGATGTGCAGATGAGCTTTTGGAAGCCAGAGCTTCTCTGAGGACACAGCATTGTGTGGGTCTTTCCTCATCCATTTTAACAAATCCTCGAGGTAGTTGTTCTGAAACTTTTGCCATGTAGAAATAAGATTTACCTAGATGGTTTATTAGACACAAAGAGCCGCCCTGACCCTGGAGCTTCTGATTGCATAGATGGGGTGGAGGCCAAGAATACGCACATCTAACGAGCCCCCAGGTGACTCTGACCCTGCTCATCAGGTGACAATGCTTTGAGAATCATTGTTCTCTGTGTCCCCAGAGCTTGAGTCTAGTAAAAGTTGTCCTGCACTGTTGGCTTCTGCTATTCCCCAATCCCAGTCCTTGTCAGGTGCGGCACTGTTCCAGATGACATCATGGAAGGCCCTGCTGCCCCCGCAGGAGGCACAGGGAGGACCTTACATTCAGGGAATTCCCAGTTCTCGTGCTAGGATTCAAAGAGGCTCTGCCCTGGGATTCTGGAAGCTCACTAAACTTTTTAGGACCTTGGAGACTAAATTCTTAGAGCACCTCATTCAAAGAACTCTTCTGACATCTTTCTAGTCTTTACACAATTAAGCTCCCACAGGGTAGAAAGAGAAACTTCCTGCCAATTCCTTCTCCCTAAAGATAGCTGTTATAGGTGAGTTCATTTCTCCAATTATCCCTCCTTTATCAGTTATGCTCAACAGCTTGCAGTTAATGAGATCATTCTCCTGGGGATTTGAAAAGAGTTCCTTTATCTGTCCTCAAAAACTACTGGGACCCATTAAGATACTGCTCTGACTATTTTCTTCTCTTCACAGAGTCTAATTCCAAAGATGGGAGTTTCTCCCTGAGGGATGTGTTAGTGTTCCAAGTATTCCTGTTAGGCTTGTCTCTGAGAATCCTGCTGTATTGAAATGAAGTCATCACTACCCACTTGAATGTTCAATGACTTTGCTACCAAATCAAGCAGTTAAAAGACTGGAAATGCCCTTCTTCACTAGAGACCTCAGGGCAAACTACTGTGGTAGAAATGAAAAGACCTGCTCTGAGTTAGGTGACGAGAGAGTGAGCACAGTAAATGGAATTTTCAGGTAGAGACAGAAAACTCCCAATACAGAGAGCATGTACCAAAGGGAAGTATAGAGTATGAGTGAGTTTCATTTTTATTAAGATAGGTGGGAATCACTGATTCCATCAGAAATTCCTTAATTACATTTAATTTCACTACATGCAGACACTGGAATACAGGTGATGGTGAAGTTCTTGAAAAGCAAGAAGGGATGGGATGGAAAGCCCAGGAGGAGATTTTGAAGAGGCCATCACTAACAGAATATTACACAAATAAGAATGTCAGTTAAGCGGTGCTCACTGCTGTGTGGATCCTATGGAGACTAATGTGGTCTTTGGGGCTTTCTTTGAGAGTCATGTAAGTCAAAGAGCATTATGGGGTCCCTGGAATGAGCACGGCAGGGACACAGGTAGGACTCAGGGCAGGATCATCTTGCCTTTCCAAATCCCACTCTCAAGCAGGAAAATTCTCTTTCTCTGTATACAATTAATAGAGTTTTATGGCCACTCATAGAGACCAATGAAGGCCAAATCTTTACATTAGACCTCTAAGAGGTGCTCTCTCAGCACCTCACTCCAAATGTTCCATGAACAACCTGATGTTTTAACATCCTCCCTGATATTCCTTTTGCTATTATAGCTGTATCTTTGAAGGTTAACATGATAGCTCTGTCACCCATGGATTCTGCCTTAGGTGTCTATGGCCTATACCTCTCGATTTCTGTCTGCATCACAGACTACTCTCCAAAGCTCCAGGTTCCACTGAGATGTCCAACCACCATCTCAGTTTGTTTATTATAACATTAAAGGTATAATTTTAACCATTTTTATTGAGATTGGCTCTCACCATATTTCCCAAGATGCTCTGAAACTCTAGGATTCAGGCAATCCTCCTGTCTCAGCCTCCACAGTAGCTGGGATTAGAGGTGTGCACCAGCATGCCTGCTATCAACCAGTTCTTTGTGTGTGCAGTTCTGTGGCACTATGCACATTCACTCCATTTTATAACCATCTATCTCCCAAACTTTTCATCATCCAAACACTCTGCACCTATTGAAAGTAACCCTTCTTTCACACTGGAAACTACCATTCCACTTTCTATCTCTATGAATTTCAGTATTCCAGGTACTTCCTAGGAGTAGAATCATGTAATATTTGTCTACTTGTTTATCTTGATTTTGATATTTCAAACCTATCCCAAAAAGGGATGCAATAAAAAGCTCAGGAAGAGATTTTTGAGAGGTAATCACTAACAAAATAATTACACACACAGTTATTGAATTGAAAAGGTGCTCACTGTTTTGTTGGGTGGACGCCGAATCCATGGACAGCATTGGGCATTTCATTGAGAGCCATGCAAGTCAGTGAGGTTCATGGGTCCTATATATGACAGTAGCAGGTTGATGGGTAGGTTTCAACTTCTCATCTTTCTAACTGCCAACTCTCTGACCTAAACAGGAACTTTCCTTACTCTGTGTACAATTAAGTGATTTTTGTTTCTCCCATCAGTACAAACCAATAAAGATCAAATGAATACATTTGACTTCCAAGATCATAACACCATTGGGTGTTCTGTCAGCTCAACTCAAATGTTTCATGATTAACATGATTTTATCTTCCCTAAGTTATTACCTTTTCTATTTTAACCATCTCTTGAAAGCTAATGCCATCAACACTGTCACACAATGCCATCAGCTCTGTCACCCATGGAATTGTTCTGCATTGATGGTTCTCAACTGAGCACAGATTATCCCAAATGACGGTGCCCTGCTCTCTTCAATTTCTATCTCCAGCACAGACTTCTTTCCCAAACTCCAGACTTCTTTCCCAAACTCCAGACTCCACTGGAATATCAAACTTAAATCTCTGTTTGTTTTACTGTGATAAAATAAATGTAACAAATTTATAGTTTTAACAGTTTTCTGATTTTCATTCATGTATTATAATTATACATAATAGTGGGATTCCGTGTGACATAGTTGTACATGCACAAAATTTTCCCAAAACCTCCCCTTACTCTCTCTGATCTCCTTCCTCTAATCGACTGGCCTCACTTCTATTATTGCTTAAATTGAGTGCATCATAATTTTACATGAGGTGGTATTCCTTGTGACACATTCATACACAGCGTAATATTGACCATGTTTGTGCGTACACTTCCATGGTGTTGAGCACTATCACACTATTGTGCAGCCGTCACCACCATGCATTGCCAAAACTTTTTCATCATCCCAAGTTGAAACTCTGTACTCACTACAAGTAACCCCTTCACACTCCCTACAGCCTCAGTTACTCCTGTTTTATTTTCTAACACTATTAATTTGGATATTCTTGTGTTTCATATTTTTCCACTTGGTTATCTCAATTTGCACATTTCACACCTTAAACTTCTGATGGCTCCTTTCTCTCCCACTGGCTCCTCCCATGACCCTCCTTGCCTCAAAGGATGCAATCTCTTCTTCACACCCAAGGTCCTGGAGCAGCTGCCTCCTCTCTTTCTGTATCCATAGTCTGCTGGCAACAATCCTCCCAAGTGTACCATGGAAATAGCCCAGCCTGGGCACTCCCTTCCTCCCCTCTGCCCCCTTGGATCTTAGGTACTCATACTCACCTATACTCAAGATGGGTTCCTCTATCTCCCTAGCATGTGTCACTCTCAGATGTCCTTCACATGCCACTGAAACCTGTTCTCCATCTAAATTCCTACTCATTATTGTTAATCAATCTTCAAGCATATCCTCCCATGGACGTTTTTCCTGAATACCAAGTATTGGTGAAGATGAAGAAAAACTGGAAATTTTACTCATAGTTCACAGGAAATAAAAGTGTTGTAAATAATTTTAAAATAGATTTATACTCTCTTAAAAATTAAACATAAATTAACCATATGACCCAATAATATATAATTGCACACTAAGACATTTTCCCAAGAGAAATGAAAGCACGTAACACAAAGATGTGTGAACAATTGTTCATCACATAACTACTTATAATAATCACAAATTGGAAATATCCACATGCCCACATTACATGAGTAAATGGACAAACAAAATTTGGGATATTCACATGACAAAATACTTTTCATCTATTAAGAGGACAAAAATGCTGATACATGTTCCATGTTATATTAAATGAAAGAATTCACATGCAAAAGACAACTGTTGCATGATTCCACATATTACATATTTATATATCAAGAAAAGGCAAATTATAGTCAAGAGGGTAGATAAGTTGTCCATGGCTGGATGGGAGTGCATACTAATGCAAATTGGAACAGGGGAGTTTGGGGGTGATAGATACATTCATAACTTGGTATGTGTAGGGTTGGCTTCACAGCCCCCACCCAGGCCCAAATGCTTGGATGCCCAAGTCCCTGATATCACATTCCCCTGTGGACTTCACCTGTATTTTTCTGACCTAGCCTCCAGGAACCCAAGTGGACTTCCCCTGGACAGATTCTAGAGAAGAGAAACCTTCTGTGTCAGTCATCAGAGAGAGTCAGAGTGTCCCCGTGAAGCTGGTGGAGCAGGAAGGGAAAGAGGAACGAACCTGGGTACTGTCTTCACTCTATGGTAATAATACTGGGAAGGTCACTTATTTTTCAGTCTGTGAAGGGGGATCCCTGTCTTTTGGAGAAATCCAGTGCCCACTGGGAACAGCATTACTAGGTCTTGTTCTAATTCCTTCTCTCATATTTGGAAGCTAGAGCTTCTCCCCAATAAGAGTTATTTCCTGGAGAGTCTCCAACTCTTCCCTACTTTTTCCTATAAGCTCTAGTATCCTGATACATTTCCTACATCCAAATTATTCTAAGTACTGAACAAGTACTGAACAAATATCTGCTGCACATGAGATACTATTAACGTTATTTCAAATTTCCATTTATGTTTCTATTATATACCCTAACCACTTTTAACGTCAGATTTGACTTACTTAAAGTACTAATTAGGTCAATATTTTTGTAGGAATCATCTCACTTTAATGTCCCCAATGGCATCTACTAGTAATTATGTCTTTTCAAAAATGTTATTGGTGCAGAAAACTTATACATATTAGTAAGATTTTAATTTTTTTTTATTTTTACAGACTGCATTTTGATTCATTGTACACAAATGAGGTACATCTTTTCATTTCTACGGTTGTGCATGATGTAGATTTATACCATTCATGTAATTTTATATGTCCATAGGGTAATAGTAGGATTTATTCTTACATTTCCACACATGCTCACTAATCAATATGATCAGTTTCATTCCTCCCTTTTCCTCTCCTCCTCCTTCCCCCTTGACACCTTCATTCACCTGACTATTCTCACTTCTGTTTTCATCAGATCTTTTTCCCATTTTCCTCTTTGACTTCCACATATGAAAGAAAACATATGACCCTTGGGTTTCTGAGTTGGGCTTACTTTACTTAATACGATCTCTCCAATGCCATCCATTCTCCTGCAAATGACATAATTATTTCTGATAATTATTCATAATTATTCAACATTCAGTCCAATTGCTTTTCTCTTATTACCAGTCCTTTAAAATATTCAGGAAAGTGTTAAATGATCGAAGTGGAAGCAGACTTCCTTGGCATTTGCAAGAATTCAACCACAAATACTCTAGTGCTTTGACTTAACATCTCCTATTGGCTGTGGGTTTGAAAACAAGCCCTTCTTTATTGGTTTTGGAAATTGTCCTTGTTTTCCATCATGATACACATCTTCTGGTCCTTGCTGTTGACCACAGTAACTGCTGTTAATGTTTCTCTAATACAGTTCTCTACGGTGATTATAGCTATTGTTTATCTCCACTGACCTATTTTGGTGAACAGTTATGTTTACAAGCATCATCAGGTTAAGCTGGCTTTCATTTCCAGAGCTGCGATGAATTGCTCATCATGTCTGGTTCTGTTTTATTTTGTAGTAAGGCTATAAATTGAGCCCAGGACTTTGAGCATGCTAGGAACCACTGCCCTCCCATTGAACCACATCCCCAACACATAAAATAGGTAGGAATGCATCCTATTTAATTTTGTAATCTGTTTTGAAATTTATGTTTAGAAATGTGAAATTAGAAAAGTCCTTTGTGACGAGGCTGAGAGCTCAGTCCTGTGGTTATTGTGCATCCAACATTTGTATTGGTGCAACGCCTGCCTGTCAGGCACCTTGGAGTCCTTGGAAAGGCAAATGGTGAGAAAAGCTGTCACAACTTCAGGGCCACAAATGAGCATAAATTTACCAGGTTCAAAGTGACATCAGCAAGAACACAAGGGTCTGCTGTGGGTCACCCTCCTTTCTCCTGACCCTCACCCCTACTGTCCATCACACAGGCCTCTAATCCTTCCCACCACAGCCCACCAGCTGATGGGCAGCTGCACACTCTACTCTCTCAGCCTAGAATGTGCCTTCTTTCCTTACTTCCTCTCTGAGCCCACACATTCCTATTGAAAACAGGCCTCTTCTATCCACTTTCTATGCATTTAGAACAGAAAATCATTGGTCCTCACTGCTCTTCTGCTGTCTTTAATTAATTCCCATTTGGCATGGATTCATACACTAGCCCTTTTAATCAGGTAAATGTAATCAATTTCAAGACTTACATGTGTCTTTAAGTTTTTACATGGTTTGGGATGGAGAAACCTTGAATAATTGAAATCTAGGTCATCAAATATATTTTGGCAATTAATTGCAGATTTTAACATAATACATACCACTCAAAACCATGTGGACACAGGAGCACACACAGTCACACACTCCTTGCATGCATTCTAATGGATGTGCCTTTGTTTTCTCCACTTTTCTGTGTAGACCCCATGTTTTTCCTCTTCTTGGAAGAATTCACCATGCAGGCATCATTGTCTGGAGGAAGGAGTCACAGGATCTTCATTAACTAGAAATGCTCTGTGGAGCTCAAAAGAGGTAAGAAACCTGTTGTAATTGTAGTGATCACAACTCTGGCCTTGTGGGCTGCCACAGGTTAAGAAGGATATTTATTGATAGATGATAGCCATGCAGACACACGTATTGTGATGTACAAAGTGAAATCTCATATTTATGACATGCCCTTTGTATGCCCCAGTAACTGTAGCAGAAGAGTTACAATCCTCAACTCATTGAAATTCCCTCTTCAACTATACCATTGAGGGAACATTTTCAATCCCTACTGGGGAGGTGAGTTAATTTCAACTAAGAGAGTTTAAATAACTTTCTCAAGGTCACACAGATTATAAGCAGGCAGACCAAAACTCTATTTCTAGATGTCTGATTGAAGACGTCATTTTAGACACATCAGGTGGCACCCGCCTGTAATCCCAGCAGCTCAGGGGCTGAAGCAGGATCACAGGGCTGAAGGATCACAGGTTCAAATCTGCCTCAGAAATTTAGAGAGACCCTGTCTCAAAATTAAAAATTTAAAAATGGCTGTTTATGTAACTCAGTTGTTAAGCACTCTTGAGTTCAATTTCTGGTAAAAAATAAATAGTAATAAAAAAATAAAAATAAAGAAGGAGCCAATTTCCAAATCACAGCTCTATTCTGCACCTTGTGGGGAGCTATGTATCTAAGGGGAGAATTTTAATTATAATCTGTAATTATTATAAAAATCAAAACTATGCTTATTGAAATAATACCATGCAAAAAGGCATTTTTAAAATTTCACACCAAGGAAGTAATTATAATGATATTTTTGAAAAGATAAATAAGGCACTGAAAACTAATTCACAGTTCTCAGAAATGTCAAGCCACAGAATAAGAGTTAATCTGAAAATCCATGTTCAATCATTACTGTATGGCTAATAGAATAAGCTAGTATGGGGATAATCAAGCTAATGGTATGAAATGTCCTCACATATATTGGATGGTTCTTACCTAGGAATAAATTATTTCTGTTGATTAATTAACATAAGAGAACTAAAACTAAAGACTTTATGAAGAAAGAGATCTTTGTTAAATTGAGAATTCAAGAATAATTACATTTTTTCAACGTGGAAATGGATACCACTTCTCTGAGTGAATTGCAGGCATGGGTAGGACTCAGCAGTGTGAAGGACATCTGTCCAAGGGTAACCTTGTAGAGTGGAAACTCCTTGAGGTGCCAGTTGCCTGGTGTTTAAATGTTGCTTTTGTGTTTTACTCCAGTGGACACACCAGCTTCATGGAAGAAGAGAACCACACTGTCCTATCACAATTCCTCCTCCTGGGACTGTCAGAAGACCCTGAATTTCAGCCTGTTCTCTTTGGACTGTTCCTGTCCATGTACCTGGTCACCTGGTACTTGGGAACCTGCTCATCCTCCTGGTGGTCAGCTCTGACTCCCACCTCCACACCCCCATGTACTTCTTCCTCTCCAGCCTGTCCTTTGTAGACATCTGTTTCACTTCTACCACCATCCCCAAGATGCTGGTGAACCTCTATTCACAAAGCAAAGACATCTCCTACTCAGAATGCCTCTCTCAAGTGTATTTTTTCTTGGAGTGGATAATTTTCTACTCACCACAATGGCCTTTGACTGCTTTGTGGCCATCTGTCACCCCCTGAACTACACAGTCATCATGAATCCCTGGCTCTGTGTCCTCCTGGTTCTGATGTCTTGGCTCCTCATGTTCTGGGTCTCCCTGATTCATATTCTACTGTTGAATTGACTGACCTTCTCCTCAGGCACTGAAATCCCACATTTCTTCTGTGAACTGGCTCAGCTTCTCAAGGTGGCTGGCTCTGATGCCCTTGCCAATAACATCTTCACCTATGTGGCGACTGCCCTGCTTTGTGTATTTCCTATGACAGGGATCCTCTTCTCTTATGCTCAGATTGTCTCCTCATTAACGAGGATGTCTATCATTGATAGTAAGAATAAAGCCTTTTCCACCTGTGGGTCCCACCTCGGTGTGATCTCCTTATACTATGGGACAAGTCTTCTGGAATACCTCAGTTTTACTCTGACCCATTCTTCCCAAGGAATCACAGTGGCCTCAGTGATGTACACTGTGGTCACCCCCATGCTGAACCCCTTCATCTACAGCCTGAGGAACATGGATGTGATGGGGCCCCTGGGGAGACTGTTCAGCAGAGCAGCCTCATCTCATTAATGGAGCAGTGTCTTCAGTGCAAAGTGGACACTGTGCTCCTAAGGCAAATGCTGAATTTTGACATCCTAGATCTTTTTGTTTTCTAAGACACATGCTTCAGTTTTTACTCAGAAGGAATTGGGAGTGAGATTTGAATATATGATTTTGTACTTGTTTCTCCTCAACAACTCCCTAAGTAATTCCTTTTGAATATTTTTACCTATATTTGGTCCTCATAGTTACATCTTTCATCAATTTGTTATACATCTTTCTAATATTTCTAACTTTATCTTTAACGTACTTATATTACATGAAGACATGGTTTACTCAAAATTATCCTCTTGATGACATCAATGATCTCACTACAGATAAATGACAAATATTAAGGTAAAGGATGTGCCAATTATCCTGGTTTAATCTGTCCACAATATATGTATGTATCAAAATATCACATTGTTCTTCAATTTCCAGATTTACCCCAATCCTTCTTTTCCGTTTTCCTCTCTAGCTTCCACAGATGAGACTCTTGACCTTCTGAGTTTAGCTTATTTCCCTTAACATAATGTTATTAATTTCCACTCATTTTCCTGAAAATGACATAATTTCATTCTTCTTTATGGCTGAATAAAACTCTATTGTCCATATATACCTCAGTTTCTTTATCCATTCATTCATTGATGGACACATAGACTGGTTCCATAGTTGGCTATTGTGAATTAGGCTGCTATAAACATGGGTATGCCTGTATCACTGTAGTAGGCTGACTGTAATTCAGAGGAAAGGGACCAAGGAGAGGGAAAGGGAGCAAGGCAAGGGAGGAGGGGAGGGAAAAGAGAAATACTGGGGAATGGTATTGACCCAATTATATTGCTGTACCGTGTGCACATAGAAATATGTAACAATGAATCCCACCATTATGTACACCATGCTTCCATAATATAAGGAAAAACTCACATTGCTCTCTATAAACATATACACTTATTATGTGCCCACTAAAAATATAACTGAAAAATTATCCTCTTGAATGTTCATGTTGTTCACCTTAACTTGACTGTGTTCCTGTCTTCACTGCATGAAATGGAATGGATGTCATGCAGTAGTCAAGGCAAACTGATTACCATAGGAAGACTGCTTATTGCTTGGAGATACATGTTTTGTTTTAATACTGAAAACATTTCTTTGAGGTATTTTCTGACATTCACTCCACCTCAGAAGATACTGGGATTAAGATGGACTATAACCTTGCAAATTGACACTGAACTCACACTTCTTACTTTGACACTACTTTTTATAAGACATTGACTAGATTCTCAACATGGAAGCTGGAAACAACCTGTGAAAGAGAGTTTGGCCATTGAACTCATATTGATATAATGCCTAGGGTAAGTCTGAGATATGGCTATATTCTTTGTTATCCCTCCCTCCCTTCCTTCCTTCCTTCCTTCCTTCCTTCCTTCCTTCCTTCCTTCCTTCCTTCCTTCTTCCTCACTTTTCTTCCTTCTCTTCCTTCCTACCTTCCCTTTTATCTCCTTCCTTCTTTCTGACTGTTATATTGGTCATTGTTCATTTGGTTCCTTCCTTCTTTCTCATGGCCAAATAATATTCTACTGTATATATACACAGAGGTCATTTATCTGTTCATCCATTGGTAAACATTTGGGTGATTTCCATGTTTCTGGTATTATGAGTAATGCTACTATTAACCTGCATTAATGTTTACTTAAGCATTTAATTTCAGTCATTTGGGGAATTTACCTAGGAGTGAAATTACTGGGTCATATGATAATCATATCTCTAACTTTCTTAGAAATCACCTATTTTTCACAGTTGCATATTTTACATTTACTGCATTATATCAGATGATAATGTCTTACATTATTGCCAATATTTATTTTCCTTTTTTTAAACTGTAGCCTTCTAGTGGATATAAAGTGGTGTATCCTTTGGTTTTCACTTCACTATAACTGATTGAGCATCCTTCCATGAACTTGTTTACAATTTGTAGGAATTCATAGACCTTCTGTGGAGAACAATCTTTCCAACCCTTTACTGTTTTGTAATTGCATTTTTGTTTCTAATTCGTATACATATTTGGATACTAGCTCCTTATGAGTTGTATGTTTTAGGAATATATGTTCCAGAAAGATCAGTGGAGTTGAGGAAAGGGAATTGGGGGAGAGAGAAGAAGAGGGAAAGGGGAAGTACTAGGGATGGAATCTGGACAAATTATATCCCATGCTTTTATGTTAAAATGAATCCCAATATTATGTATAAGTAAAAAGAACTAATAAAAATTATAAAAAGTCATTTCATTCTGTGTGATACCTTTCCACTTTTCAAGTATTCAATTTTTATTATTAACTGTGTACATCATGATGTAGGATAGCTCTATGGAGTTATTCCTTCTAACTGAAAATTTTTGTCCTTTCACCAATATCTGCCCAACTCCCCACCTTACAGCTCTGGTAGCCACCATTCAATCCTGTTTCTATAAGTCTGACGTATTAAGATTCCACATGTGGGTGAGGTCAGCAGAGTTTATCTATCTATATCCAGCTCATCTCTCTTAACAGAGCTGTATTCACTTACTGGGTGCAATGTGATACTTTCATACATGTACAGATTATGCAAAGAGCAAATAAAGGTAGTTAATAACCCAGTACCTCAATCATTTATCATTTCTTTGAATGTGAGAACATTCAACATCCTCCCTTCTAGGTATTTTGAAATGTGCATCCCTGTCAACTGTAGTCACTTCAGTACTCAGGGAAACATCAGGATTTATACCTCCCCTCTAACTGACTCTGTGCCCACTGACCCACCTCTCTCCCTCTCCACTATGACTCCCAGTCACTGGTAACCCTGCTCTGAGCTCTACTTCTGTGAAAATGATTGTTTTAGATTCTTCATATGAATCAGATCATGCAACCTTTGTTTTTCTGTGTCTGGCTTATTTCACCAAATATAATGTCTTCCAGGTCCATTATAGATGTTACAAATTACACAATTTCATCATTAAGAGTATCCAACTGTGAATAGTTTGAGATTTGATGTTTGTCCTTCTTTGATCAGTGAAGCCATCAAATCATTTCCTGGTCTTTTCTTAAAAGAATAACAAATTTATCATTTTAGTGATTATTGGTCTGTTCTAATTTTCTTTTTCTTCAGAATTCAATCTTGGTAGGTTGTGTTTGTCTAGGAATTTGTCCATTTCTTCTATTAAACAATATATTGGCATATAATTATTTATGATGGCCTCTTATGATTTTTGGTCTTTCTGTGGTTTAGAGTTTAATGAAAACTTTATCTTTTCTGATTTATTCATTTGAACCTTCTAACTTTTTGCTTTGTTATTCTAGCTAAAGATTCATTTAGCAATTCATAGGGGAAATAATCCTTTTTCTTTTACTCCCAATGCATTGGTTGTACAAGAGTGTGTTTATGAGTTCTACATATTTGTGAGTTTTTCCATGTTTCTCCTGTTTGGTTACCATTTTTTATACCATTGGGTCCAGAAAAGATACTCAATATAATTCAAACCTTTAAACAAACTTATTACAACTTATTCTGTGGCTTCCAGTATGATCTTTTCTGGAGACTCCTCGATGTGTCACTGAGAACTGTGTGTATAGGGCAGCTGTTGGATGCAACGATGTGACTCACAGACTTACTTATGATCAATGCAAAGGAAGGAAAGTTTGCTCCTAGCTCATGCAGTACACAAACATTGACTTATAAATGGTTCAACAGTTTTAATGCAATAGTCAAAATCATAAAGCTCTCAGAAGAAAAAATAATACCTTCATTACAGGAGATTCTGCAACAGATTCTCAGATATGACATTGAACCCACAAGTAACAAAGCAAAAATAGTTATGCTGAACTTCATCAAAATGAAAATCTGTGATCAAATGACATGAAGATAATGGAGCACAGTAGTGGCATAAAATCAGACATAAATAACCATAGGAAAGTATAGAGATCGAGAAACAAATCCACATTTGTATGGATCAATTAATGGCCAACTGGTTTTGACAATTTGACATGAACACACATTGGACAAAGGTGTCTGTCTTCAGTTATTTATGCTACTAAAACTGAATATCAGTAAAATGCAATTAACCACACACATAAATCAAATGAAAATTATACCAACTCAAAAATCACTTCACATACACACATGCACACACTTTAACTCAAAATGAATTAACAACTTAAATGTAAGACCTAAAGCTCTTAAGTACTAGAAGGAGACATAGAAGTAAGCTCCATGATATTTGCTTAGGTAATGATTATCTTGTTATAAACCTAAAAGCAGAGGCAGCAAAAGCAAACAAAGAACTATGAGATTTATATCACACTAAATATCTTCCACAAAAGAAACAATCTAAAGAGTAAAGACACAACATACAGATTCGGGCAATATATTTAAAAACTATATAATAGATGAGAGGGAAATATCCAAAATGTAGTCCTCATATTATTCAATAGTAAGAAAATTAACTTAATTAAAAATGGGCAAAGGAAACTGGGAGTGGTGTCTCATGCCCATAATCCCAGTGACTCAGGAGACTAAGGCTGGAGGATTCCAAGTTCAAGGACAGTCTCAGCAACTTAGCAAGACCCTAAGCAATTTGGTGAGACTCTGTCTCAAAATAAAAACTTTAAAGCAGATCTGGGGATGTGGTTCAGTTGTTAAGTACCCCCACCCTGGGGTTCAATTCTTAGTACCAATAAATAAATAAATAAAGGCAAATAAGTGGAATAGATATTTCTCAATAAAAGGCAAACAATGGTTAATAAGGGTGCAAAAAAAGTGCTTATCATCTTAATCATCAAGATAATGCAAATTCAAACCACAGGAGATGACACCTTACACATGTTAAAATGGCTAATAACATAAAGACAAAAGACAACTAGTTCCTGTGAGGATGTGGATGAAAGGGCACACTGACACACTGTTTGTGAGAATGTAAATTGTCTATCCATTATGGAAAATGGTACTGAGATCCCTCAAAAAACAAACTAACAAAAAATAGAACTACCAGATGATCCAGCAACCCTAAATCCACCTAAAATTAGTTTGCCAAGATAGGTGTCCAATTCCATTACCATGAGCATTATTCACAAGGCTCAAGATATGGAATCAATTTCAGTGTCTAGCATCAAATCAATACATAGATAAGGAAATATGGTGTACAATCACATTGGAACACTACTCATGCAAGAAAAAGAGGAACCATCATTTGCTGCAACATGGATAAACCTGTATTATATTATATTAAGGGAAAAGGAGGCAGATCTAGAAAGACAAACACCACGTGAACTGACACATGGATTTTTAAAAGTAGAGCCCATACAAACAGGGAAAAGTGGCTCTGGAGGCCGTGTGGTGGAGGACTGGTAGATGTTGATCAGCACACAAAATTTCAGTTAGACATAAGGAATAACACCAGAGAAATCTGCTGAACATCACAGTGCCTGTAGGTAATTACCATAAATGGAGCACTGAAAAAATGTTAAGATATCACACAGGGTGGGGAGATATTTACAAAACAGTCAGTTGATCTGGGTCAAGTACCAAGATTATACATAGAACTTTCCAAGTCCAAAAAAAGAAAAAAATTAAAAATGACAAAGTGAACAAAAAGACATTTTTGGACAGATTTTCACACTACCAATGGCCACAAGGCCAGTTAGTCAGAAGGAGATGAAAACAACACACAGCGAGATGCACTTCCCATCCATGGAGCCTCTACTTGAGACAGAGTTGATGGCATGCCTGTAATCTCAGTGGCTCAGGAGGCTGAGGCAGGAGGATTGTGAGTTCAAACCCAGTCTCAGCAACTTACTGAGACCCTAAGCACCTCAGCAAGACCCTGTCTCTAATACAATATAATAAAAAGGGCTGGGCATGTGGTCCAGTGGTTAAGTGTCCCTGGGATCAATTCCTGGCACACACACACACACACACACAAAAGAAGTAAAGAAAATAACAAGTATTGGCAGGATATGAATATGTTGCTATTTACATCAACATTTAGATTAGAAAGTAAAGTGAGGCAGGTACTGTGAAGCACAGTCTGGCTGTTGCTCAAAATGTTAAACCCACAATCTCCACAGTATCCCCAGGTCCTCTCCTACATACATAAACCAAAGCATTGAGAGCAACACAGCCTTGCCCTGCAGGATGACCCCAAAAGACACCTTCAGTCACTGCAGCCGTGCAGACATCACAGAGCGCACCTGCACTAACAAGCCCGGTTACGACACCAGGAGGTGCTGTGATGTTGATGGAGCCCCGTATACAGTCTGCCCTCACCTGGAGGGTGGTCAGGGGCACGTGACGGAGCCCAGTGTAATAGACTTGCATGAATATCCACACAGCACTGCACACAAGAGCCACAGGTGAGATGGCCTAAAGACCATCCTGGATGAACGGCGAGCCAGCTGGGGTGCACACTCGCCAGGACCGCGTTCAGTCATAGACAGGGATGGAGCGGGTTAGAATTGAAGAAAGTAAACCACAGTAAACAGTCAGAAGTGGGGAGACAAGGAGAGAAGGTGGGCGTGAAGGGAGGAAATCTAGAAGGAAAAGAACAGGGATACCAAGCAATGCAGCAGCGTCCAGAGGTCACCTGGACACTGGACTCCTGGGAATTGCATGAAGAGATCACCATCAAGGTGATCTGGCACTGAAGGACTGGCATTCTTCTTGGAAAAGGTGGTACAACCAGAGGAGGAGAGCGGGCTCACGGCTCCAACCAGGTCCTCGTTCTTTCCGATTTCAGTCTCCTCCTTTGAGAAATGAGTGGAAAGGCACAAAAAGCTCTCAGAAACATGTCCATGACTGAAGTCACCTGTGTGGATTGACAAGCAGTACGCACAGGCTAAACCTTCATTTTGATGATTTTAATTCCAAAGAAAGAATGAAAAACAGTGAAATAGAATTGTGTTCCATAATGGTACTTTCAGGAAACCATGTCAATACTTGATATAAGCTCTTTACATGAAGTTGGAAATCACAGGAATATCTATAGGAAATACCTGAATTTTTAATTAGATTTATCATGTGAAAGGAAAAAAATAATGAATTGCTGAGGCAGTTCATGAGGGGTAAGTACACAAAAATAAATTGCAAAGTCAGGTCGTTTGTGAACACCAGGCACAACTTCTAGGGAGGAAAAGCCAGGATACTGAAATTCACTTGTTTCCTCAGGGGACACAACGTCCCCATAGTTCTGAGGTCAGTGATCCATCAAGGACAAGAGGCTGCTCTGCTGAGGAGTCTCCCCAGGGCCCCCTTCACATCCTTGTTCCTCAGGCTGTAGATGAAGGGGTTCAGCATGGGGGTGACCACAGTGTACATCACTGAGGCGATCATGTTCCCCTGAGAAGAATGGGTCCTGGCAGAACTAAGGTGAACCCCAAGGCCTGTCCCATAGAACAAGGAGACCACACAGAGGTGAGACCCACAGGTGGAGAAGGCTTTAGACTTGCCCACAGAGGAGGACATCCTCATTAAGGAGGAGACAATCTGAGAGTAGGAGTAGAGGATCCCAGTGACGGGAAACACACCCAGCAGGGCGGTCACCACATACAGTAAGATGATATTGATGAGGGTGTTGGAGCTGGTTGCTTTGAGAAGCTGAGAGAGTTCACAGAAGAAATGAGGAACCGTCGTGCCTGTGGAGAAGGTCAGTCGCTTCAGGAGTAGAATGTGAAGCAAGGACACCCAGAACATGATGAGCCAAGACAGCAGCACCAGGAGGACACAGAGTCGGGGGTTCATGATGACCGTGTAGTTCAGGGGCTGGCAGATGGCCACAAAGCGGTCGTAGGCCATCAAGGTCAGAAGAAAATTATCCATCCCTGCAAAAATCATTAAAAAATACACTTGAGTAAGGCAACCTCTGTAGGAGATGTCTTTTCTCTGTGCCTGGATGTTCACCAGCATCTTGGGGATGGTGGCAGAGGTTAAACAGAGTTCAACAAAGGACAGGTTGCAGAGGAAGAAGTACATGGGGCTGTGGAGGTGGGAGTCAGAGCTGACAGCCAGGATGATGAGCAGGTTCCCAAGAAGTGTGACCAGGTACATGCACAGGAACAGGCCAAAGAAAAGGGGCTGCAGTTGTGAATCATCTGAGAGGCCCAGGAGCACAAATTCTGCTATTCCGGTGTGGTTTGCTGACTCCATGTCACCAGCTCTTCTGCTTAAGAAAGAGACACATGCTGAGTTGAAAAAACAGGAAACAGGTCACTTGGAAAGCGACCACTTACAATATCACTCTTGGATGGATGACCTTCACTCTCCATAAGAGTTTCTCGTGACACTGATTCACTGAGTCAAGTGGTAAAGTTTATGTCCATTTTAAATGTGTATCACTGACCAGCCTTTAAAAAATTAGCAATAAGCTCTTATTTATCATCTTCTCACTGCTTTTTCCCCTATGTATGTGAATTTATCTAAACCAACCCATTTTTCTTTGGTATGCCTTTTTTCATAGTAGGATGTCAATAAATAGGAGGAATCACTATTGTTAATGCTATTATTGTGCTCCTCTTGTATGATAATTATGTTAGACAAACAGAACTCCACATTATAGTATGGTAGTATGATTTAGAAATTGAGTCCTTGAGTCAGACTTCCTAGAACAAAATTTTGGTTCAATCATTTTTCGTCTGTGACTTTTAGGAATTTTAGATTCTCTTTGCCACAGATACTCAACTCTATAGTAGGAATAGTAAATATTCACTAAAAGGTGGACCGAAGAGGAAAATAGGATGAGATGGTGCTTGTCCTTTTCTAATGTAGTTTCTGTGACATAATTACAGATGGGAGCTTTTTTCCATAGCATCTCCATCAAATCTGTCTGTATGTTATTCTTGATTAATTTCCCTTTTATGTTCTGGCAGCCACCAAGGCTAGAATTCTGAGGATTGTGATGATCTCGAATAAAGCAGGTAGGTTACCTCTTTTCACTGCCATGACACACTTCTAATAGTGATCCCTGTGGCTCCTTCTTTCAGAGAATTCCTGCTCAGTGAGTTCTTACAAGAAGAGGAAAAAACACATAGTCTACATAGATAGAAGGAGGAAACCAAAGCACACAGGCATTAAAGCTGAATTACAAGACCCTGTGAGAGTGTGTTCACGTGACCATGATCGTCAAAGGGGGACAGTGTGCTCAGATCAGCAAAGTTATGAACAAATATACTATAAATGGATTTGAATAAGATATTCAGAATTATTGAAATTGAATTAAAAATGAAAAGCAAATTTAACTCTTAAAGATCTGGATTTATATTCCAGAGGGTGGTTTTTATGAATGGCTGAGAATGCTAATTATGCTGAAGTAGACAGAGTTCATAGAGAGACTGGTGAGGTGGGTAAGATACATTTCCCTGAAATAGAAATATTTGAACTGAGAGAGGAAGGATGGGTCATTGTAACCAGAGCAATTGAGGCAAAAAGCACTGTTCCAGGCTGAGAAATGTTGTCCTTCCAGTGGGGTTGGTAGAGCAGGGGGTGTGAGAGGCCAGTGGGATGGAGGGTGGGGTGAGGGGCAGCAGGGTGGAGTGTGTGAGAGAAGAGCTGCCTGTGTTCCTGCTCGATGTCCTTCTCAGGTCGAACTTTTCTGTTCACTTGTGGGCCTGACGCTGTGACTGTTGGGACTCATCATGGGTCTTTCCAGGGACTCACATGGATCCTCTCACATAAGCAAATGAAATCCAAGTTTGGCTATGTAACAAGAATTGAGGCTAAAAGTCAACTATATAACCAAAAGAATCCTCAAACTTTCACATGCCTAATATGAACACAGTGTTGAATAATAAGGATAATAACAGACCTTAGTAATGATTTTAAGCAATAAATAGATGACTAAGAGTTGATGTCAACTGTGGGAAGGGAATCCCAGTCACATAAGGATGTTGATTAACATAATTCATCAGAAAAATGGGCAAATGAATATAAATTATAACCATAACAGCAAAAATGCATTTGAGAGAATTTAACTATCATCACTGTGACTAGGGGCCAGGGATGATCCTCTAAGCAAACAAAGAAACCAAGGGTAATTTTCTAACCCAATAAACAGAAGTTACATTCAAACCACAGTCAAGAGGAGCAACTTCATGAAAACACTAGAGCAGTTGTAGTAACTTCTTGGAAACATCCAATACATTCTCCTCCATGTTCAGTCATTGAATATTTTCCAAAGTATTTCAGCGGACTGGAACATAGGGAGTTTGGAGTTCATGTTGAATGTCAGAAATAATCACATTATTGGTAGACACTGCTGTGGATACGAAGATGAAAAGACAACCACCTCAGTGTGGAGCTACAGGAAGGACCATCAGTAATTCATATCTGACTGTAAAAATAGGAAATAGACTAGGAAAATCCAATTAGATTAGAAAGAAAACAGACCATACCTTCTGCATGATAGGTTTCTGGTGCATAGTTATGAAATAAATAATTAGATGCAGGAAATCTGACAGGAGATTGCAGTTCATGGGAAGGAGAGGAGAAGAACTGGAGACTCTCCAGAAACTAACCCTGATTGGAAAGATGTTTTAGATTCTAAAGAGAAGGAAACCAAGTAAAAATGGAATGAGGTCTCAATGAAAGCTTAAGTTCCTTCCACGTACAGGGACTACACATTCAGATACTAAGTAAAAGTGGGTCATTCCAGGACGCATCCTTGTAGAGGCAATGCCCTGTACTCACGTCCACCTGTGCTTTCCTTCTGACTCCACCAGCCTCACTGGGACACACCAACTCTCCCAGATATCTGTCAGGGAAGCTTTGTCTTCTCCACATTCTGTCCCGAGGAAGCCCACTTGGGTTTTGATGGAGGCTGGATCAAGAATGGTCAGTGAGGAGCAACATGGGCATGTTTAAACATTCTGGCATCTCAAGTGTTGAATTCTCAGAGCTCCTGATTAAACAAATTGTTCTATTATCTCTCCAGTCTCCAAACATGTAAGCTCCCTTGGGGTAAAATGAAGATAGCAAAATGGGAAATTTTCATTCAATTTCTCATCTATGTAGGAAGAAGTAGGATGAAATGACTTTATTTCCTCCAAGAAGAAAATTTTCTCCCCATGTGGTTTGAATTCTAGGTCACCAGCCATTCTCAAGGGAAGTCTCATGTCCACAAGTAGCACATGGTGGGAGACAGGGCAGGGGAAGGGAGCACCCCTTAGGGCTCCTAGTTCCTCAAAGGGACCTCCCAACCTCCCACCTAAAGCTCCTTCCTGTGAGGGGAAACTGGGTCATCATGTTAAAAGGAGGAAGCTGGGTACCACTAGGGGAATTTGAGACCATGAAGGGAAAGTCCCCAATCTCGGCATGCACAGTAGACCAAGCACTGGCCTCAAGTTAACTTGTTGCTGTTTATATACCATTAGCATTGCATTGCTTCCCACTGTGCATTTGCTGTGGGGGGAAGAAACTTATGCGTGGGCAATAGAAAATAAATTATATAGAATTCAGCTGTCTATCAAGGTGCCAATCAACCCAAGATATGCCCAGGGGAGAAGGGGGAGAACTAGCACAACCCAACAAAAGGCAGCTCCAGTGTGTAGCCTGGGCCTCGAGTTACCTGGCAGCTCAGCCCCTCTGCTCTCCCAAAGTGCTCCCTTTGCTTTCAATAACCCCCATCTTCCCTGCCAATATCTCTCACTTTACTCAATTCTTGGCTCACACCAAGAACCTGGAATCCAGATCCTCTAGGGCCACTTGACCCTGTCCTGGGGGAACCATCTTCCTGTGACTCACCCCTCTTGAATCAAACACTGGAGGTTTCATGGACCATTTTGGGTGCACAATGTTGTGGAGACAAAGAAGTCCTTGATATTTTTTCTTAATTTTTTCAGATTTATTTATTTTTAAAATGATAAATACAATTGTATGCATTTAAAGCATACACATATTTTAAAGAATTATAAATTATAAAATTACAAAATTCAAAAAATTAACACAAGCATTACCTCATATTGTTATTGTTCTCATGGTAAAAACACTGACATTCACTCCTCATTTTTTTAAAAACATGTGCATAATCATTAACTATAGTCAACATGATATACAATTGCTCTCTTTAAATTATTCCTCTGATTCACCTGGAATTTGGTATTCTTTGACAAATTTTACATTCACAAATTGAACTCCCAACTTCCTAATCTTGGGTAAACATCATTCTGCTGTTTCTGTAAGATCAAGTTTTTAAAATTCTACATATAAATGAGATCTTGGGGTATGTATCCTTCTTGCCTGATTTATCCTTCTTGCCTGTTTTGAATGAGAATGTTTCTCTCTCATTCATGCCTGAACAGTATTTCACTGGGTATGCTTGCCACATTTTCTGTATCCCCTCATCTGCTGGACATTCATGTGAATTTTATAAGTTGGTGCTGTTAATGGATCAGAACATGAGCGGTAAGATACCTTAGAAAGACACTGGTTTTATTTCCTTGGACATATAATCAGTCCCAGGATCACTAGATCATTCATTTTTTAAATTTTTTGAAGGAACTTCTTACTGTTTTCTGCAGTGGTTGTACTAATTTATATTCCCACCCATGATTTACAAGAGTTCCCTTTCCTCCTTATCCTCCTCAATAATTGTCTCTTATCTTTAACATTTTGATAACAACCATTCCAACATGTGTGAGAAACCAGTACAGAGCTTTCATACAGCAAAAGAAAATAATCCACAGAGATAAGGGACAATGAATGGAATAGGAGAATTTATTCAGAGGCTGTTCAATGGATAAGAGGTGAATATTCAAGATATATGGAACAAAATAGGGAAAAAATAACTTTATTAAAAGTGAGCAAAGGACCTTAAATCCTCATTGTCTTTAATCACCAGGGTAAAGTAAATGAAAAGCATAATGAGGTATGACCTCTCACCTGTTGGAATGGCTATTATTAAAAAGACGGAAGAAGTGAGGCTGAGCATGTGGAGAAAGAGGATCCCTGAACACTGTGGGAAGGAGCAGAAAGAGCACGGAGGTTCCCCCAAAACATTAAAGTAGAACTGCCTTGTGACACAGCAATTTCCCTACTGCATGCATATCTAAATGATCTGAAATCAGTATTCAAGATTTGTGTCTGATCCCATTATCATGACAGAATGTCCACAGTAAGCAAGGTGTGGGATCAACCTAAGTGTTTATCATCGCATGAATACATATATCCACACACACACACACACACAAACACACACACACATACAGGAACCAGGTATAACAAGAAGGAAAACCTGTCATTATCTTCCACCTGGGTGAACATGTATAACATTATGGTAAGAGAAATTAGCCAGGCATAGAAAAACACATACTGCATGAACTAACTTAAGTGTGGAACCAAAAATATAGAACTCATAGAAAAACACCAGAGTCTGTGAGATGAAGGATTAGGTGTATGTTTGTCAAAGGGCACAAATTTCACTTAGCTGGCAGGAATAATGTCAAAAGTCCTATCCTGCCAGGTGTGGTGGCACACATCTGTAATCCCAGTGTCTCGGAGACCGAGGCAGGAGCCTTGCAAGTTCAAAGTCAGCCTTAGCAATACATGGGCCCTAAGCAAATTAGTGAGACTATCTCAAAATAAAACATAAAAGTTGTGGGGGAGGGTCTCAGAGGCAAAGCACCTCTGTGTTAAATCCCCAGTACCAAACTAAAAGAAAAACAAAAACCCACAAAAGTTCTACTTTATATCATGTTGTGTATACTCTATATCAATAAAATATGTACTTGAAAAAAATGGAAAATAATCATATAGAATAGACAAAGCAATATTGACCAAGAAGAATGATGCTGGTGGTGTTGTAATACCTGATCTTAAATTATACTACAGAGGTATATTAAAAAAAAAAAAAAAACAGCATAGTAGTGTTTTCAAAACAGACATAATGACCAGGGGAGTAGAATAGAAGACACAGAGACAAACCTACAGAGATACAACCATCAGGTACTTGAGAAAGGTGTCAAAACATATGTTTAAAAGATAGCCTCTTTAAAATATGGTGCTGGGAACCTGGATATCCATATAAAAAAAAAATGGAACCAGATTCCTAACTTTCACCCTGAATAAAATTCAAATCAAAGTAACCGAAGACCTAGGAATTAGAAACTCTGTAACTCCTAGAAGAAAACATAGGGTCGATTTTCCAACATATTCCCACCAGCATTGACTGGGCCAGGCAAGATTCCTAAAGCTCAAGAAATGAAAACAAGAATGGATTAAGTCAAATGACATCAAGTTAAAAAGTTTCTGGGCCACCCAGTGACAAGAGTGTGAAGAGAGAGCTTACAGAAGGGAATAAAAATTTTGCCAGCTACTCTTCTGGGAATAAACATCTAGAATATACAAAGACTCAAAAACTTAATGCCAAAAACCCCATTTAACCAATTAAAAATGGGCAAAAGAATGAAGAGGCACATCACAAAAAAGAAATGCAAAAGAAATGCAAATTACCAACAAATACGTGCAAAAATGTCCTGTATCAGGAAAATACAGAAAAAAAACCCCACATATTTTATGTCACTCCAGTTAGAATGGCAGTTATCAAATAATGATACAAATAATACAATTAATAATACAGGCTGGCAAGGATGTGTGGAATAAAATGTACACTCATACACTGTTGAGGGGACTAGAAATTAGTACAACCCCTCTGGGAAGCAGGATGCAGAGTCTTCCAACAACTGGGAATGAGACGCCACGTGCCCACCTGTCCCACTCCTTCGTATGGATCCAAAAGATCTCAAATCAGCATATTATAGGGACACAGCTACATCAATGTTTAGAGCACCACAATTCACAACAGCCAAGTTATGGAACCAGCCCAGGTACCCTCGACAGATGGGTGGATAAAGACATTGTGGCATACACACACACAATGGAGTTCTAGTCAGCCATAAAGAATAGTGAAATCAGGACATTTGTGGGTAAGCGGATGGAAATGGAGAATCTCATGGTACGTGAAGTAAGCCAGACTCAGAAAGTCAAGGTTTGAATGTTTTCTCTCCTCTGTGGAAGTTAGAATAAAATGAGGAAAAATAGGGGTATCCCATGAAAATTGAAAGGGGATCAGTGGTTGGAGGGGGAGGGAGAAAGGATAAGGAAAGGGAGGAAATGTGGAATAAAATTGACCCAGTTATGCTATGCGTACATATAAAAATATACATTATGTATATATGAGGATCTATATATCACAGTGAATTCCACCTTTATGTTTATTTATAAAGCACCAATTAAAAAACAATAAATAAATAGAAGGCAGTCCAGGCGAGTAGAGGAAGAAGAAAAGCAGGAAGGAAGATGGGAGTGTATGAGGAAGAATTGAACTGGAGACATTTATACTCCAAGCTTGTATGATTGTGTCAGAATGAAATTCACTATTATGTATAATTATAATACACTAATAAAACATTAGAAATATGAAAATAATTTTATTTGGAAATACTAAAATCAGTTACCACTTGTTGAGTTATTACTAAAGGCTAGGCAATATTCTATACCTATAAAATATATGCACTTATTTCTCACAAAAGCTCCTGTTAATGTTCTCTTAAATTTCTCTCAACAGTGTTTTGTAGTTTTTCTATTCTCATAAAATCAAATGACACAATAAGGTCTTGCATATTCTTCATTTTCTCTGAAACATATATAAATGTCAAATAGATCACAACTATTGATAATTCTACTCTAAATTCTGTCCTATTGTTTTTGGTCTGGTTTATTGTATATCAAAAGATGGATATTGAAATTTCCCTCCACCACCCACCTCCCAAAATTGGGAAATAATTGAAAAACACATCCAGATCAAGTGTCCAGAATAAATGAAAAATTTTATAGGTCAGAAACACAAGCACAAACTATGCAATTAAATTACATAATGAGCAAAGACTTGAAAAGCTGTTTCTCCACTGAAAATATGTAAACTTCCAACAACTCCTAAAAAGATGCCCAAAAGTCACAGGGAAATGGAAATTAAAGGCAGAATGAGATAGTACTTCAGAACACATTGGGAGCTATTTGGTATATAAAATGAAAATAACAGGTATGGACAAGGATGTGATGATGTATTAGAATATAAAATGCACCAGGTAATATTAAAAATAGTTTGGAAATTCCTCAAAATGTTAGATATTCACAACTCTCTTGTCACCCAATGGTCCTATTTGTAGATATATTGACCAAATATTTTAAAAAATATAGTCATGTGTTGCTTAACAGTGAGGATAGGCCTCAGAAAGACATTATAATGAAATTTATTCATTATACAAACACCACAGAGTGTACTTTAAAAAGCTCAGATGGAAACAAACTTTCAGGGTGATATCATGTTTTGGGACTACCATCATACAGCTATGTGGTCTTCATTATTTGAAATATCATTACTCAGCACTTACATGTGCTCACACAAATACATGTGCATCATATCCACAGGATCCCTGTTGGCAATAACTATAACAAGGATCATACTCTGATGCTCATCATTGAAATATTAGTCATGAAAAGGAAAAAGAGATAATTATCATTAATCAATAAAGCAACCAAAGGGAATGAAGGAAGAAAAAAAGGGGTAGTGTGGGAGGCCAGAAAGAAGGAAGAAAGGGGAAAATCAGGGATCACAAAAAAGGAAGTAATGTCTCAGAGTTCTCCTACGTATTATATCTTTATGATTCCTATGAACAAGCCAGCTTTCAAAGATTCCTAGATTCCATGTTCCTTTTTCAAAATCTAACCATGTTGTTACAAAAGACAGGATAACAAAGGAGAAGTCTGCACTCAAATTTCAGGGTCCCATTATACTCAAATCTAAGCAAGTCTCCATTATTTAGAAACTATGTGAAAGAAAGAAAATCTCTCAAAGAAATCTTTTCAGGATAAATAAAGTCACACAAGGCAAGTGACAACTGCACTCATGAAATGTTAATCATTTTCCTTTGACCGTTGTATGATTTCATTCCAGTTCCTTCAGGAAGAACAAGAGGTTAAGCACCTTAAGGTGAAGAAGCCTCATGTTCAAGAGGAAAATGTTCAGGGGACACATGTCAGCATGTGCCGTAGTAAGGACATTAAACATCAAGTTAGAATTCTTACAACAAAACCTAATCCAGGTTGGAACCATCTGTAGATTAAGGATCCTATAGATTAAAGACTATCTGCAGGGAGAAAACTTAAGAAGGATGTACTGATGAAGTGGTTCAGGAGAAACAAATGCAAATTCTTATAAAGCAAAGTCAAAGGTGCTTCTGGAATGGAAATATGAAGAAGCATAATTTTCAGGGAAGAAAAGGGTCATGATAAGTACATTCTCAGCATTTGCCTCAGAAGTCCAATTATCCACCTGCTTCTGAGGTCAGTGATCCCTCAAGGACCAGATGCTGCTATGCTGAGGAGTCTCCCCAGGGCCCCCTTCACATCCTTGTTCCTCAGGCTGTAGATGAAGGGGTTCAGCAGGGGGTGACCACGGTGTACATTACTGAAATGACTACTCTTCTTGGAAGAATGAGTCACAGCAGAACTGAGGTAAACCCCAAGTGCTGTTCCATAGAACAAGGAGACCACACAGAGTTGATACCCACAGGTGGAAAATGCTTTATACTTGCTCTCAGAGGAGGACATTCTCATTAGGGAAGAGATGATCTGAGAGTAAGAGAAGAGGATCCCAGTCACAGGAAAAACACAGAGCAGTGTGGTTGCTACCAGCAGGATGATGTTATTGATGAGGGTATCAGAGCTGGCCACCTTGAGAACCTGTGCTAATTTACAGAAGAAATGTGGGATTTTGGTGCCTATGGAGAAGTTCAGCCTCTCCATCAGTAGAATATAAAGCAGGGAGCTGCAGAAGACAATGAGCCAACTCATCAGAACCAGGAGGACACAGAAGTGAGGGTTCATGATGAGCAAGTAGTTCAGGGGGTGGCAGATGGCCACAAAGCAGTCATAGGCCATCACAGTCAATAGGAAATTATCCATTACACCAAAAAACATTAAAAAAATACACCTGGGTGAGACAGTCTATGTAGAAGATGCCTTTGCTCTGTGCCTGGATGTTCACCAACATCTTTGTGACCGTGGTGGAGGAGAAACAGATGTCTACAAAGGACAGGTTGGAGAGGAAGAAGTACATGGGGTGTGGAGGTGGGATACAGAGCAGATGGTCAGGATGATGAACTGGTTCCCAAGCACTGTGACCAGGTATGTGGACAGGAAGAGGCCAAAGAGGATGGACTGCAGTTCTGGGTCCTCCGAGAGACCCAGAAGGAGGAATTGTAATAAGACTGTTCCCTGCTTCCATGTAGCTGTTTGTTCCCCTGGAACAAACACAAATGAAACAAACACACAAATGAAAGAATCAAACAAATGAAATAAAAACAATACAGCTGGATCTTAAGAAGTCCTCCCTTCACAATGTACCCTGGGTGGATGTCCTTTGGCATCCATGATTCCTTCCCACAGTGGTTTGTGTGGCTAAGTGGTAACTCCCCTTACTTTTGCATGTCTTTAACAATTCAAACTTTCTTTAACTCACCAGAAGTCTCTCATTTTACATCTACTCTCTTGTTTTAATTCCCTTCTTAAAATTTAAGTACATGAGCTAATTTCATCTTTGTTATGACCCATCCAGAATATTTGAACAAATTGCATATTTGATAGTCCTCATATTTCCTTAATTGTAATAACTCTATAATAGTGATAAAATGTGGACTTATAAGTAATAACGAACTTTATTCTATGTTTCTGTTATTCCTGATGATGTGATTGCTAAGTCAATACCTTTTTTTAACCTAAAGGTATTATTTAGTATGATTATTATTGCTTTATTTTTGAAGTTAAAAACCCCTGTGTACAGTAGGAGTCTGAATAAGTGATACATTTCACTATTAACATTTATGATAATTGTTTTGTATAACTAGCTCTCCCAAGAAGCAGAATACAGCTTGATTTGCATCTGGGGTTCTTGAGTCAGACTTCCTGGAGTAGATTTGACCTACCCATAGTATCATGTATGACCATGATAAAGTTATTTAAACTCTATTAGTTACAAAAGCTTCACCTCTCCAGGGGGAGTAGTAAATATTCCCTAAATCATAGGATGGATAAAGGAATTCAGTGATGTGATGATATAATTGTTGTTTTGTGGTTCCTGCCACCTTCAGTGGGCACTTTAATGTGAATTTCTATTCTTAACATCATAATATATTTTCCTGCATTGATATCATTTAGCAATATCCCCTTAACTCAGGCAGACATTAGGTGAAATTATGATCATTATAAGTAAAACAAATCTGGTAGGCACAGTGGTACACATTTATAAAGCCAGTGTCTTGGGAGGCTGAGGCAGGAGGATTATAGGTTGGAAACCAGACTCAGCTGCTTATCAAGGTCCTGAGCAATTTACTGAGACCCGTTCTCACAATAAAAAATAAAAAGGGCTAGGGATGTGACTCAGTGGTTAAGTGCCCCTGGGTTTAATCCCCCAGTGCCAAAGAGTAAACACACACAGACAGACAGACAGACACACACACACACACACACACACACACATCCATTGCCTCTTAGGACTGCTGTGCAGCATTTCTAATCAATGAAGAGCCTCATAGCTCCTACTTTCAGATGGTCCTGCCCCGTGAACTCTTCCAAAGTGAGGAATAAGGATGTGGGCCACATAGGTAAGAAAATAATACCTCAGTGCAATTAAATTCAAGCACAGTGCATATGTGAGAGTGTTCTTGCTCATCTTGCTATTGTTTGGGTATGTTTTTTGTTAAAATATTCCATGTAAGGGCCACAATGTATCCTTAATGGATTTGATTAAAATATTTAAGACTTTGATAAATCAGATCATCTTAGAATATTAAAAGACAAATTTAAGCTTAAAAATACATGTTTACCATCTAGAAGATAGAAAAAGGGCCAGCATTATTGATGTCTATAGGATGGGAACTGAAGACAGACAGATCAGTGAGGACCAATTCAATCTATGATAGCGGCAGGAGAGTCTTTTCTGAAGTAGGAATGTTGCACGGGGAGAGGAGGGTGGGTCATTGTTAATTAGAGGAAGGAAGGAAGGAAGAACTGTCCCAGACCTAGAGAGCAGAATGTGTGGTTGATCTGTCAGACCCTGAGCTTGGTAGAGGACAGTGTTTCCGAGGCCGGTGGGATGGACAGCAGGGCATAGGGTGTGTGGGGCAGAGCAGCCTTGGATCCTCCTGATGTCCCTGCCACACTGTTATACATTTCACCTGTGGCCCTGAGATTGTGAGTTTGGGGTCATCATTTGCTCCTCCAGGGACTTACATGGGGCCTCTCACATGCATGTGCTGAGCAAACACAAAAGCTGAATCACATACATATCAAGACCATAAAGTCAACCATATCACAATGTGGAACCTTGAAACCCATCAAAACCCTGAACACAGACACAAACCCGAATTGTAAAGTTAAATAAAATAAAACATATTCACATCTGTTTCAAAAGAATAATATGTGATAAGCAAGTAATTCCAATTCCATAACAAGAAGCCCACTTAATACAAGTATAGTATTAGTTGACAGAATTCATCATAAAATAAATCAATGAATAGGAATCCTAGTCCTAGTCACAGGAGGAACGTGCATTTGATAATATTTAGTGGACAGAATTGTGGGGAGCAGCCTGAGCAGAGATCACCAGTGAAGAAAGGAACCATGCAAAATTTCCTGAACCAAAAGAGAATGGTTGTTTTTCTTTTTTTTTTTTCTTTAATTGTAAACAAATGGGATACATGTTGTTTCTCTGTTTGTACATGGAGTAAATGCATACCATTTGTGTAATCATAAATTTACATAGGGTAATGTTGTTTGATTCATTCTGCTATTTTTTCCCTTCCCCCCACCCCTCCCAACCCTCTTTTCCCTCTATATAGTCCTTCCTTCCTCCATTCTTGCTCCCCTCCCTAACCCTAACTCTAACCCTAACACTAACCCCTCCCATCCCCCACTATGTCATCATCCTCTTATCAGCGAGATCATTTGTCCTTTGGTTTTTTGAGATTGGCTTATCTCACTTAGCATGATATTCTCCAATTTCATCCATTTGCCTGAAAATACCATAATTTTATCATTCTTTATGAATGAGTAATACTCCACTGTATATATATATACCACAGTTTCTTTATGCAATCATCAATTGAAGGGCATCTAGGTTGGTTCCACAATCTAGCTATTGTGAACTGAGCAGCTATGAACATCGATGTGGCTGTATCTCTGTAGTATGCTCATTTTAAGTCCTTTGGGTATAGGCCAAGGAGTGGGATAGCTGGGTCAAATGGAGGTTCCATTCCAAGTTTTCTAAGGAATCTCCACACTGCTTTCCAGAGTGGCTGCACTAATTTGCAGCCCCACCAGCAATGTATGAGTGTACCTTTCCCCCCACATCCTTGCCAACACCTGTTGTTGCTTGTATTCCTGATAATCGCCATTCTGATTGGGGTGAGATGGAATCTTAGGGTGGTTTTGATTTGAATTTCTCTTATTACTAGAGATGTTCAACATTTTTTCACTATGTTTGTTGATTGCTTGTAGATATTCTGTAATTGTCTGTTCATTTCCTTAGCCCATTTCTCAATTGGGTTATTTGTATTCTTGGTGTTGAGTTTTTTAAATCTTTATAGATTCTGGAGATTAGTGCTCTATCTGAAGTATGATTGGCAAAGATTTTCTCCCACTCTGTAGGCTCTTTCTTCACATTGCTGATAGTTTCCTTTGCGGAGAGAAAACTTTTTAGTTTGAATCTATCCCTGTTGTTGATTCTTGCTTTTATTTCTTGTGCAATGGGAGTCCTGTTGAGGAAGTCTGGTTCTAAGCCAACAAGTTGAAAATCAGGACCTACTTTTTCTTCTATAATCTGCAGGGTCTCTGGTCTGATTCCAAGGTCCTAAATCCATTTTGAGTTTAGTTTCATGCACGGTGAGAGATATGGGTTTAGTTTCATTCTGTTGCATATGGATTTCCAATTATCCCAGCACCATTTGTTGAAGAGGGTATCTTTTCTCCATTGCATATTTTTGGCCCCTTTGTCTAGTATGAGAAAATTGTATTTATTTGGGTTTGAGTCTGTGTCCTCTATGCTGTACCATTGATTTATCTGTCTACTTTGGTTCCAATACCACGCCGTGTTTGTTACTATTGCTTTGTAGTATAGTTGAAGTTCTGGTATTGCGATACCCCCAGCTTCATTTTTCCTGCGAAGGATTGCTTTAGCTATTCTGGGCTTCTTATTCTTCCAGATGAATTTCATGATTGCTTGTTCTATTTCTGTAAGGTATGTCATTGGGATTTTAATTGGAATTGCATTGAATCTGTATAGCACTTTTGGTAGTATGGCCATTTTGACAATATTAATTCTGCCTATCCAAGAACATGGAAGATCTTTCCATCTTGTAAGGTTTTCTTTAATTTCTTTCTTTAGTGTTCTATAGTTCTCAGTGTATAGATCTTTCACCTCTTTTATTAGATTGATTCCCAAGTATTTTATTTTTTGCGAAGCTATTTTGAATGGGGTAGTTTTCCTAATTTATCTTTCCAGAGACAGGAATAGTTAAACTCAGAGGTGAAATCAACGAAATTGAAACAAAAGAAACACTACAAAAAATTGACAAAATGAATAGTTGGTTCATCAAAAAAATAAACAAAATTGATAAACCCTTAGGCACACTAACAATGAGAAGATGAGAAAAACCAAATCACTAAAATTCGAAATGAACAAGGAAATATCACAGCAGACACAATTGAAATACAAAACATAATTAAAAGCTATTTTGAAAATCTATACTCAAACAAAATAGAAAATTTCGAAGACATCAACAGGTTTCTGGAGACATATGAATTGCCTAAACTGAATGAGGAGGACATACACAATTTAAGTAGACCATTCAAGTAATGAAATAGAAGTCATCAAAAGCCTACCAACAAAGAAAAGTCCCGGACTATATGGGTTCTCAGCTGAGTTCTACAAAACCTTTAAAGAAGAGCTCATTGCAATACTTTTCAAAGTATTCCATGAAATAGAAGAGGAGAGACCCCTCCCAAATTTATTCTATGAAGCCAATATTACCCTGATTCCTAAACCACACAGAGACACATCGAGGAAAGAAAATTTCAGACCAATCTCCTTAATGAACATCGACGCAAAAATTCTCAACAATATTTTAGCAAATTGCATCCAAAAACATATTAAAAAGATAGTGTACCATGATCAAGTGGGTTTCATCCCAGGGATGCAAGGTTGGTTCAATATCAGGAAATCAAAAAATGTAATTCACCATATCAATAGACTTAAAGTCAAGAATCACATGATTATTTCAATAGATGCAGAAAAAGCATTTGATAAAATACAGCACCCATTCATGCTCACAACACTAGAAAAAATAGGGATAGTGGGAACATTCCTTAACATTGTAAAGGCCATCTATGCCAAGTCCATGGCTAATGTCATTCTAAATGGTGAAAAACTGAAAGCATTCCCCCTAAAAACTGGAACAAGGCAGGGATGCTCTCTTTCACCACTTGTATTCAATATCGTCCTTGAAACTCTAGCCAGAGCAATTAGAGAGACCAAAGAAATTAAAGGAATATGAATAGGAAAAGAAGAACTCAAACTATCCCTATTTGCTGATGATATGATTATATACTTAGAGGAACCAGGAAATTCCACCAGAAAACATTTAGAACTCATAAGTGAATTCAGTAAAGTAGCAGGATATAAGAGAATGGTTGTTTTTCAAAGCACTGTCTACAGGAGAGTTAATATTAAAACACTGAAGTAGTGTGTTAAATACACAAACACAACAAAACAGTCTCCTGCAGTTTCTATCATTTGATACTTTCATGAACTTTCAGAGAGATTGGTAACATAAAATAAGGAAGCTGGACTGATTATTAAGCACCAGAATTAACTGCACTACTGGTGGATGTGATTGTGGACAATCAACAATAAGCATCATGACATAAGAACTGTCAAGGAATAAGAGCTATCAGTAAGTCAAATCTGCTTGCAAAACTAGTAAGGGAACGGTACAGAAAGTTTCCATAGATTTTGAAATAAACAGTACCTGAATAAACAGATCATCCATGAAGGTGAATGTTTTCTCTGATAGGTGGAAGGTAGTCCAAAATAAGGGGAAAAAAAGAGTGAAAGGGAAAACAAGGAGTTCCATCAAAATACAACATAGATGGTTGAACCAGATGAAGGGGACTGAGGGGAGGGAGAAGGAATGGGAGAAGGAAGAACAGAGGGAGGAATCTGACGGAACTTTCCCTTGTCTGTACATGAATACCACAGTGAGTCTCAGCATCTGGATATCCACAAGACACCACTGAAAATAAATAAATATAGAAATAAAATAGAAAATTAAAGTAAATAGCAGAAGATTAGTGGAGTAGAGGAAGGGAGGAGAGAAGGGAGAGGACCAATATGGGGGACTGAACTAGAGCACATTACATTCCATGCTTCATTATTACATCAAATGAATCCTGTTATGCATAACTCAGAAGAACTAATAATAATAATGAGACTTTAAGAATACATAAATAAATAAATGAATACCTGGGTTCAGCAAATCCAATATAGGAAAGTGTGGAAAAGAGTTGGAGACTCTCCAGGAAATAACTGACTGGAGACAGATTCTAGAATCCAAAGGGAGAGAAGAAAACAGAATAGGAGCTGGGAACAGAGATCTCAATGAAAACTAAAGTTCCATCAGGGTGCAGGGACCACAGCTTCAAAGAACACGTGAGTCCAGAACATTGCTGGTGTCCTGATTGTGGAGGCAGAGCCCAGGATGCAGGTCCTTCCCTGTCCTCTTCCTGCTCAGAAGCCTCACTGGGACACATTGGCTGGAGGCTAAGGCTGATGCTTTCTCTTCTCTGTCTTCTGTCCCTGGGAAGTCCACGTGGGTTTTCAAGAAGGCTGCATCCCAGAATCACAGGAGAATGGCCCAGGGGCATGTTTAAAGTTTCTGTCCTCTCAAGTGCTGAATTATCAGAGTTCCTAATTAAGCAGATTGTTCCACTGTCTTTTCATTTCCAAATAATTCTGCCCCCTTGGAGTATGACAGAGAGAGCAGAATGGAAAATTTTCAGTCAGTTTTGTGTTTATCTATGCCCCCAGTCAGTAGAGAGAGGGTTTCCTCCAAAGGAAAACTCACTTTTTTCGGTCAGGTGTAAAAGTCACAAGGTGTCCTGTAAGGAATTATTACTTGCTATAAGGACACAATCCTGGGAGCTTCCTATGACATCGCCTTTAAAGGGTCTTTGGAGGTTTAATGGATGATTGGTGTCCACCACAATGTTATTGATGGAAAAGAATTCCATCCTTTCTTTTATAATTATTTTTTATTTAGCTTTTAATTTTTTACAGACTACATTTTGATTCATTGTACACAAATGGGGTACATCTTTTCATTTCTATGATTGTACATGATGTAGGTTCATACCATTCATGTAACCATACATGTACATAGGGTAATCATATCTGTCTCATTCCACCATTTTTCATACCCCCACCCTCCTCCCTCTCATTTCTGTCTACATAATCTAACAGAAGGAATTAAATAATTTTTAATGGACAGAATTGTGTTGATTGTGTATGACCTTGTGTTTAGAAGCATTACACACTGAAAGACAGTTAAATCTAGGAAATCAGCGTGTGTGTAACCTCATATTTATATCATTTTTGTGATGAGTCATTTACTATCCATTCAGAATTTTTCAAGAACATGACATATTACTAGCTATAGTCACCAAACTGTAGAGGACTTCTCTTGAACTGTTTCTCCCTAGCTAGCTGTACTTTGTTTCCTCTGACCAATATTGCTCTAGTACCACCCCTGGCTGCTCTAGGTTCTTATTGAGATCAAGTTTCTAAAATTCCATGAGTGAGTAGTGACCTTCCTGTCCCTGTTTTATCTCACCTAATATAACGTTCTCCAGGTTCATCCATGTTCTTGTGAATGACAGGATTTCCTTTTTTCTTATGCCTGAATACCCTCCTCTGTGTGTCTGTCTGTCCACCTGTCTGTCCACACACAGAGCATGTTTTCTTTACCTATTTAAGAATACATAGATGGACCCTTATAGAAGCATGAACTCTAATCTGCTCCACTTCAGTCCTCAGTAATTCTCCTTCCCCTCCTCTCATTCCTCCCTCTGTTTCCTTTCCTCTATTCTATTACTTTTTCTTTTATTTATTTAGAGTTTTATTTAACATTAGTGCTTTATAGATATACAGAAGGGTAAAATTCAGTGGGTGGGACTGGAAAAGGGAGGAAACATAGGATGGAACTGACCAGACTCTCCTGTGTGCATGTATCTCTTCTTCTGAGGATCGTCTGTTCAGGTCCTTGGTCCTTTTTTAAAGAAGCTGTTTGTTTTCTTACCATTGGTTGTTTGATTTCCATATATTTTCTCTGTTTCTCTCTTATCTGAGTATGATTTATATGATTTCCAAATATATTCTCCTGTTCTGGAGACTGTGTCCTCACTCTGTTAGTTGACTCTTTTGCTCTGTGGAAATGTTCAGTGGCATGCAATCTCATGTTAATATTTTTGCTTCTGCTGTCAAAATATTTGCTTATATAAAATAATCATTGTCCAAATGCATCATGCAACTTTTTCCTATGAATCCTTTTAGTATTTTAAGCTCTTCTTATGTCTTTTATTCATTTCGATGTGTGGGTGAGTATGTGTGTGTGTGTGTTCATAGTGTGACATAAGGGTCTATTTTACCTCTTCTGAAGTGTAAATCCAATTTATCTAGCACAACTGACTGAAGATATGATCCTTTCCCACTGTGTGTTAATATCAAATTGTCAAAATCAATTAATCATATATTGAACTGTAAGCTTTTATACTTATTTTTGCATCTTTATACATTTCCATTTTTCTCTGTGTCTTCTTTTTATGCTTCTGCTATGCTTCATCTTTTATTTTATTTTATTTTGATTCATTGTACATAAATAGAGTATAACTTTTCATTTCTCTGGTTGCACACAATGTAGAGTCACACTGTGTAATTGTACATGTACATGGGGTAATGATGTTTGTCCCATTCTATTATCTTTCCTTTCCCCTGCCCTCTGCCCACCCTCATTTCCCTCTACACATTCCAAATTTCCTCCATTCTTCTCTTAACCCTTCCCCCCTTGTGTATCATCACCATTTATCAGAGAAAAAATTGTTTTTTGGTTTTGGGAGACTGGCTTATTTCACATAGCATGATATTCTCCAGCTCCATCCATTTACCTGCAAATGCCATAATTTTAGTCTTCTTTATGACTGACTAATATTCCATTGTATATATGTATATATATATATATATATATATATATATATATATATATAACAGTTTCTTTACCATTCATCTGTTGAAGTCATCTGAGTTGGTTCCACAATCTAGCTACTGTGAATTGAGCTGCTATAAACATTGATGTGGCTGCATCACTGTAGTACGTTGATTTTAAGTCCTTTGGATATAAACCAAGTAGTGGGACAACTGGGTCAAATGGTGGTTCCATTCCAAGTTTTCTGAGGAATCTCCATACTGCTTTTCATAATGTTTGAACCATTTTACAGTCCCACCAGCAATGTATGAGTGTACCTTTTTCCCACATCCTTGCCTATACTTAATACTGCCCGTATTCTTTATAATTGCCAATCTAATTGTAGTAAGATGAAATCTTAGGGTGGTTTTGATTTACACTTCTGTAATCACTAGATTTGTTGAACACTTTTTCAGACATTTGTTGATCACCTATATATCTTCTTCTGTGAAGTGTATGCTCAGTTCCTTAGCCCATTTATTAATTGGTTTCTTTGTATTTTTAGTGTAAAGTTTTTAAAGTTCTTAATAAATTTTGGAGATTAGTGCTCTATCTGAAGTGTGTGTGAAAAAAGTAGACCCAAATCTTCATCCTGTTGGCTTAGGACCAGATTTTCTTAACAAGACTCCTAGAGCACAAGAAATGAAAGCAAGTATCAATAAATGGGATGGATTCAAATTCAAAAGCTATTTCTCAGCAAATAAAACAATCAATAAAGTGAAAAGAGAGCAAGGGTGGGAGACAATCTTTTCCACATGCATTTCACATATAGCACTAATCTCCAAAAATTATAAAAAACTTAAAAATTTACACCAAAAATACAAAGAACCCAATCATTTTCTTATTGATGACTTTTGAGGCATAGATATTCTGATTTTGATAAAGCCCAACATATCTATTTTTGCTTTTTACTACTCATATGTTTGGTGTCAGATGCAAAAATCCATTGCAGAATTCAAGATAATGAATTCATTTCTCTGTTTTCTTCCAAGAACTTTATGTTTTTAACCATTACATTAAAACCATTGAACATTTTCGAGTTACTTTTTGTATGTTGTGCCTTCCAAAAGGGGTCCTCTACTCAATAAAGCAGTCTTTCAGAAGTGCAGGAGAGGTAAAGACTCTCTCAAAACAGGAGAAAAGGAGTTAGTCACCACCAGATGGCCTTCAAGAAATGCTAAAGAGAGTTGTTGCTCGGGGAAGCAAAATGTGAATGAGTTTGTAGAAAGCACGCTAATGAGTTAACCAAACACTCTGAAAGTGTATCAAACTCACCAGTAAAACATCTCAAATTCAGAATATTCTAATACTCCCCATAGGGCTATGTAAATAAATCATATTTACATATATTTTTACATATTTTTATATATTTACATATATTGTTAATATGAAGTTTAAAAAACTAAATTATTAATATACTGTTAACTATAATAATATGCTAACCAAATGAAAAATAAAAAGACAGCTTCCTTTTATGAATACATCAAAATGAACTCAATATTATTGATGATCATAGTGCAGTAATGAAAGACACAGGAGCAGGCAAGAGAAAGGAAAGGCGCTGGGGTTAAAATGGAACACACTGAGCTTTATGTATTTATCAATGTGTCCAAATGAACTCCACCATTATATATAACAATGACACCATAATAGAGAAGACACACAAATGGAAAATTGGTGTATAAAAATGTTCAGCATCGCTAATAATCAGACTAATGCAACAAAAACCACAGTGAGATATCACCTTACCCCAATTAGAGTGGCCACTATCATAAATACAAAAGGTAACTGGTGTTGACCAGCACCTGCTGAGCACTCTTGGCAGGAATGTAAGTTAGTGCAGCCACCACAGAACACAGTATGGAGGTGGGCCATGCCACCCAATCACCTGGAAGACCTCTTCTTGGACCACAAATCACCTAACGTGCTATCCCTCTTTGTTCTAAGGATGAATGGAAAAATTAAAGCAAGTTACCATACTTTATTAAAAAAATGAAAAATAGAATTACCATATGATCCAACAGCACCACCTCTGCATTTATATACCAATGATATTGAATCAGTATGTCAAGATACATGCCCAGTGCCTTTGTTAAGACATCATTACTCACAACATACAAGACATGAAATCAAGCCAACGTTCATCATCAGATGATCAGAAAGAAAATGTGATCAAAAACACTGGAAAGAAAGAAAGAAAGGAAACAGGAAATTCCACCACCTACTCCATCATGGAACTTGGAGGACTTCATGTTTAGAGGAAGAGCCAAGCATACAAACAGAAATGCTGCATGAGGTCACGCATGGGTGGAATCCAAATGTGTCTGACTCATAGGCACAGAATAAAGTGGTGGCTGTCAGAAGTCATAAGCTGGGGACCTTGGTAGCTTGGAGAAGGACATGAAATCTCAGGGAGGCAAGAGAAGTAATGCCATGAAATCTCTTGCAAAACTGATTAGTGTTGTTAATAATAGGAATTGTGAACCAGAAAAGGTGGAAAGAAAACATACAGAATGGGCAAGTATTGTCAAAATGCACACCAAAAAGGACCAAGTATCCAAAATATGTTCAAGTCAAACACAAAAATACGAGCTAGATATTTACAGAAGAGTGAAGGATTGAAAAGAATGCTTCTCCACAGAAGACCACAACTCTCCACAAGCATAAGCAGAGATGCTCCATCAGTCACAGAGAAAGGGACATCAGAAGCACAGGGACATGCCACTTCTCATCCACTGGGAGGCTGTGAGCATTTTTTTTTCATTATTGAAAAGACAGAACCTTTATAAATTTGCATCAGTGTTTGCTTTACAGAAGAAATTGTAATGACTTCATATAAAACAGTAATGTTTTAAAAATTATTTTAAAAATATGATCATTATGTTTAATTTCAATATTAGCTGTGATATAGAAATAATAGCATTCTTATTATTTTCTTATTAGTTATATAAAATATCAAGATACACCCTGACAGAATCACAAAAACCTGGAGCACAACCCGCTCCAATTCGTCCCCAACAATTCCCCTCCCAACTCCCCTTCACTGATACCTCTTCAATCCATTTGTAGTTAACTTTTTTTAAAAACTAGTATACTGTGGATACACCCAATTCCGGGGCTAACCATGCCACATCCATGCATGCACATACACAAGTTCAGTCGGAATAAGTCCACTGTTCTTCCCTTTCCCCAGTCCTTCTCGTCCTCCTTAATCAGCTTCATCTCCTCTACTGATCTTACCTCTGTTTTGATGAAATCTACTTCCCCATCCTGTATCTTTTTAAGAAAAAATATTATAGGCAAAATGTGATGTTATAATCTGAGGTATTGTGGTGAATGTAAAATATATCAGCCACTCTTAAAAACATTTTGGTGATTCCTCAAAAATATGACCCTGTAATTATCACATGATTCTGTATTCTCACTCATAGGAATATTCCCCAAAGGACTGAAAAATGCTTAAACAAATAAATGCACATGAAGACTGATAGCAGCATTATTTAAAATACCCAAAGAAGGACATTACACAAATGGACACCAATGGATGAATGGATGAACAACTTCTGTGTATTCATACAGTAGATATTACTCAGCCAAAAGAAGGAAGGAATTGGGTTAACTTTAAAAGTCAGAGTCAAAAAAAGAAAGGAGGGAATAAGGGAGCGAAAACAGAAAACAAGAAAGAAGGAAGAAAGAAAGAAAGAAAGAAAACATCAGGAGTCAAAATGGACATATCCACATCTGAGACTTCTCCTTGACTATCAATATGAACCCAATGATCAAACCTCTGTCAAAGTATATTCGAGCTGTTAGGTCGAAAATCCAAGCAATCTTATGAAAAGTAAGGACACTGCAAGGTTAAAATCAATCTTAATCTCACAGTCTCTCCTGCTCAAAAATAGAGTAAATTAGAGAAAATATCTCAAAAAAATGTTTTAAAGAATAAACAAAGTTACATGTCTAAAAGCAATAAGCATGGTTTTGATATGGTAAGCAATTTGCCTTGATTGTATTCTTTTCATTCCATTATCACCAAGGAAAATATGAAAACAATCAAGTTAAGGTGAAGAATATTAACATTTAAAAGGATAATTTTTAGTTTTAATTTATTTTAAATGGACACTCAATTGTATATCTGAATGGGCTAAATGTGATGGATGTTTTGATAAAGGACACATTGCAGGAACAGTAAATCAGGGTTATTAGCATAGACAGCACCTCAAATATCCATTATTTCTTGTGGTTAGAAAACTGAAATTCATTAAGAGGATAATTTTTGAGGCAACCATGTCAGCCTTGATATGTTAGGTGCTTTAAACATCAAGTTAGCACTGGGAGCAGAGGCACACACTTGTAATTCCAGCTACACTAGTGGCTGAAGTAGGCCGATTGTAAGTTTGAGGAGAGCTACAGCTTACCAAGATGCTGCCTCAAAATGAAAAATGAAAAGGGTTGATAATGTAGCTCATGGTAAAGCACCATGGGTTCAATCCCTAATAATCAAAAAAAAAAAAGGAAAGAAATTAAAATTATAAGGAATACTTATAAGAAAACTGATGAAAATATGGAACTTTAAGGACCATGCATACAGAGGAAATAATGTAAAAGGGAGTTTTTGAAGAGAAACAAGTAAAATATCACATACACAAAAGTCTTTTCAACTTTTGGGGATGGGAAAAAGCAGTATGTGTTTTAGGGAGGACACTGAAATTCACATCATTTGACATAGGGGCACGCAACATCACTTTAGTGCTGAGGATCCAAGTTCTGAGGTCAGTGATCCATCAAGGACAAGAAACTGCTCTTCTGAGGAGTCTCCCCAGGGCCTCCTTCACATCCTTGTTCCTCAGGCTGTAGATGAAGGGGTCAGCATGGGGGTTACCACAGTGTACATCACTGAGGAAATGGAGCTACTCTGGGAAGAATGGGTCACAGAAGAACTGAGATAAACACCAAGTCCTGTTCCATAGAACAAGGAGACCACACAGAGGTGGGAGCCACAGGTGGAAAATGCCTTATACTTTCTCTCAATGGAGGACATCCTCACTAAGGTGGAGACAACCTGAGAGTAAGAGAAGAGGATCCCTGTCATAGGAATCACACAAAGCAGGGCATTTGCCACATAAGTGAAGTTGTTATTGATAAAGGCAACAAGGCCAGCCAACTTGAGAAGCTGAGCCAGTTCACAGAAGAAATGAGGAATTTCAGTGCCTATGGAGAAGGACAGTTAATTCAGTAGCAGAATATGAATCAGGGAGATCCAGAACATGAGGAGCCAAGACATCAGAACCAGGAGGACACAGAGCCAGGGATTCATGATGACTGTGTAGATCAAGGGGTGACAGATGGCCACAAAGTGGTCAAAGGACATCACAGTAGGAAATTATATACTCCAAGAAAAATAATAAAAATACACTTGAGAGAGGCATTCTGTGTAGGAGATGCCATTGCTCTGTGAATGGATGTTCATCAGCATTTTGGGGATGGTGGTAGAAGTGATACAGATGTCTACAAAGGACAGGTTGGAGAGGAAGAAGTACATGGAAGTGTGGAGGTGGGAGTCAGAGCTGACCACCAGGAGGATGAGCAGGTTCCCAAGCACTGTGACCAGGTACATGGACAAGAACAGTCCAAAAAGAATGGGTTGTAGATCCAGATCCTTTGAGAGTCCCAGGAGGAGGAATTGTGATATGGCTGTGTGGTTCTCTGCTCCCATGTACCTAGTGTACCTTGTGGGTAAAAGGTGGAGGGAAGTAACATTCAAGGTCAGCCAAGGGGCAACTGAGGTAGCTACCACTTTACAGTATGACTCTTGGGTGAACACCCACACTGCTCATTCTCTAAGTCCCACCATACCTATTGAACATGGACTTTCAGGTCCACTTTTATTCCATGACTTGACATTTTATAGGAATGTGCATTAGTTCCTAGAGGATTGTTTATCATCTTTTAAAAAATATAAATGTCTTTACTTCCTTGATTTTTGAATTTTAAATTGTCTGTATATATGGTAGAATTTCAATAAGTCATAGATGTGACTTATATAATTATTACTTATTATTATTAAAATCTTCCTATAAAATCTAAGATAAATAATTTGGATATGTGTCTTCTCACAAGATACAGAAGAGTTGTGATTTAGATATTGGCTTCTTGAATCCAGCAACCTGGAATGGAGTTTTGGTCTACCTGCTTATAATGTGTGTGACCTTGAGAAAGTTATTTAAACTCCCTTAGCTGAAATTACCTCACCTCCCCACCAGGGATTGTGAAAGACCCTAAGACCCCCTGTCCAAGGAAGAACTCACGTAATCACTGGCTGCAAAAGCAAGAGGCAGTTTATTGTTATGTTACACAGGCGCCTGCGGGTGCTCAGCGAAACCTCAGCCAGAGCTTCAGTGAACTGGCACACCGGGCTTTGGGGTACAGGTTTTTTATAGGGTAAAGGGGCAGGTTTCGTGCGTGGTAGGCAACAGGTTTCTTATTGGTTATTTTGAATCCAGCATTTAGACATCCTTGGAAAAGCCATGAATTTACTTTAACTGGAGAGGGGGATGATAGATAGAGACACAGACAGAGACACAGGCTTCCCCAAATTGCCCGCAGCCTCGCACTTCCGCACCTGCATAAACACAGGTTTTTCCCTAATTGCCTGCAGCACGGGTCGTAAAAATGGTAAAGAATGTATAAACACAGACTTCTCTCATCTTATCTGTGAAGTCCCCTATTTACTCTGTCCTTGGTCAGGAATCTGGTATCAGAAGTTTTACAGGACAGTTTTATAGTTCCTGCTTATCAGCTCCTGTTAGTTCAGACATGCTCTGACTTTCCCAATTATCCTGCCCCTTTCTTAGCTAAATCTTCAGATAAATTCCTTTAACATGCCCCGTTAATGATTTTTCTTTTTCTCTTAAAATAGGCCTGAGCTGATGGGGCAGGGGTCTTTTCAATTGAAAATGTTCACTGTATAGTTGAAGAGGGAATTTCAGTGAGATGAGGATTGTAACTTTTCTGCTACAGTTTTCAGGGCATACAAAAGGCATGTCATAAATGTGAGCTTTCACTTTGTACATCACAATAAGTGTGTCTGCATGGCTGTCATCTATCAATAAATATCCTTCTTAACCTGTGCCAGCCCACAAGGCCAGAGTTATGATCACTACAAATACAACATGTTTCTCACCTCTTTTGAGCTCCACAGAGCATTTCTAGTTAATGAAGATACTCTGTCTCCTTCCTTCAGACAATGATGCCTGCATGGTGCATTCTTCCAAGAAGAGGAAAAACATGGGGACTGCACAGATAAGTGGAGAAAACAAAGGCACATACATTAAAATACTTGCAAGAAAATGTGACTGTGTGTGCTCCTGTGTGTACATGGTGGAGTGGTATGTACTGTGTTAAAAGCTTAGTTAAATGGCAGAATATAGTTGATGACCTAGATTTCAATTATTCAGGGTTTCTCTATCCCAAACCATCTAGAATATTCAGGATATATATAAGTGTTAATAACTTTCACCTTTTCCATAATAAAAATATGGTCAGCAGAATGGGAGTAAATAAAAACAGCACTGAGAACCAATTTATGATGGAAAGTGAATAGAAGAGTCTTCTTTGAAATAGAAATGTGTGGGCTCAGAGAGGAAGTATATTTTAAGGAGCTGGTAGTATGAGAAAGGCAACTGAACTGAGTGTTGAACATCAGAAATACCTATGTAATTTGCAGGAGAATGGATATATAGGAGAGCATTGTGTTAAAAAATCCAAAGGTCATGTGTTTTCTCTCATATGTGGAAACCAGAAAGAAAAGTTTGGAAAAGATCTCATAGAAACAGAAATGAGAACACTAGGGTATATAAAGGGGGTGAGAGGGATGGAGGAGCTGAGGGAAATGGAGGAATAGAACTTATCAAATTATGTTTTGTGCATGTGTGGAAATGTAACAATGAATCCTAGTATTATGTATAATTTTCTTCACCTATAAAAATTTTTAAAAATGTAATTACAATATGGTTAGATGCCATTTGGGGACATTAAGGTGAGATGATTCCTGCAAGAATATAGAACTAATAAGAGCTATATGTAAGTCAAAATTGCCATTAAATTAGTTAGGGTATATAACAGAAAAAGAAAGTGTGGAACAAAATTTACAATATCTCATGTGTAAAGATTTTGAAGTGCACTTGTTGAATAAACAATTGCATGTAGGAAATGTGACAGGAGCCAACAGCTTATATGAAGAGTGGGGAAGAGTTGGAGAATCTCCAGGAAACAACTCTTATTAGAGAGAAGCTCTACATTCCAAAGGCTGAAAGAAGGAATCAGAACAAGAGCAGGGAAATGCAGGTCTGGGTGGGCACTGAGTTTCTTAAAGGGACAGGGATCCCCCCTTCACAGACTGAAGAAATAAGTGAACTTCCCATACACAATAAGTACATACAATTTTATCTGACAATTTGAATAATGTGAATACCAAATGATCCTTAAAGTCCCTACATAATCTTCTAAGGAGGTAGAGCACAGAAATACTGCTCCTGGGATTGGTTCCTTGTAGAAATTAACATTGTTTAGAGTAAGCCTTGTGACTCTGAAATCAAACCAAATGCTTTTTCCTCAAAGGAAATAAACTGGTGTCACTCCATGTTACCTCCCTAGACACAAAATTGACTGAACAATTTCCACTCTGCCTACCTCTTTGTACCTCAAGGGAGTTGCATTTTTTGGAGGACAGAAAGACAACACAGTGATTAATGAGGAGCTCTGAGAATTGAAACTTTGAGGTGCCAGAAACTATAAATGTGCCACATTGTCCCTCAAATGTTAATTCTGTGACCTCAGCCCTCATACAAACCCATGTGGGCTTCCTGGGGACAGATCATGGAGAAAGCCTCAGTGATAGTCATCGAGGGAGTCACTGTGTCCCCCTGAGTCTTGTGGAATCTGAAGGAAAACAGGAGAGAACATGGGTACTGGGATTTGCCTCTAGAAAATGACACTGGGGAGCCTCCTATTTATGTTGTCAATGCAGTGAGTTCCTGTACTTTGGAAGAACTTTAATTTCCATTGTCTCTTCCAGCTATTCTGTTTCCTTTTCTTACTCTTTGGATTACAGACCCTCTTTCCAATGAGAATTATATTCTGGTGAGTCCCAAACTTGTCACCATGCTTTCCTATGAATTCCAGGCTCTTGTGAGACTTCCTGCATCTAATTCTTTATTGGATGGTTTCTCAATGAGGACCTATTATGCAAAAGGTTTTGTGTGCTTTGTTCAAAATTGGTTGAAATTTTCTATTGTATTTTGCAAATATTTTTTACTGACAGATTTGACCTACTGAAAACTTTTGTTAGTTTATATTATTGTATTTATCATTTCACATCAGGGTCACAACATCTACCAGTAAAGTCATTATTTAGGATGTTTTATAATCAGTCCAATTCCTCTTTTCATGTGTCAATCCCTCTAAATGCTCAGAAAATATGAAATGATTTAAGTTGGAGGGGACTGCCTAGAAACATTCATGAATTTAACACAAATACACTCTAGTGTTTTAATATAAGAACACCTGTTGATTGTGGTTTGAGAACAATCACTCTGTACTGTTAGGAAAATGTATTTGGTGTCTTTGTTGACCAGTAGCCCCATCCCTGGAAGCTAATCCCATAAATGGCTGTTGTATAGTCTCAAATTCATCTTTTCTATTTTGATCATGAATTCAATTTATATTCACCTATTTTCATCATGATTTATGTCAACAAACATCCTTAGGTTAAGAAAGCTTATATTCTTAGAATTGGTATTACCTTATCATCATGTGTTATTTTTTAATAGATTGAAGCACATTTTATTTAACTCTTTTTAAGCAGTAGAATCACGTTTACATCTTTATTTCCATTTAATGATACACTAAGTACATGCATATATTTTAATGTTTTTATTAGTGCACTGCAGTTTTATATGATAGTAGGGTTCATTTTGACCTAATCATGCATGGAATGTAATTCGCTCCATTTCAATCCCCTCCTTCTCCTGCTGTCCCTTTCCTCTACTCTCCTGATCTTCTAATCTGACCATGGGCCTCATACACTCCATCCCTCCTAGCTGATCCTCTGCTCTCGATCACTCTGGTTGGTCCTGTTCTAATCCCATCCTTTAACAAACTCACAACCACACTTTCTGGTTCTTTCAGCCTGGGTTATTTCCTGACCCTTACCTCCGCTGATTAGCAACGACCCATCCTTCTCTCAGGCTGGCATTACAACTTCAGAGAAGACCCTCCTACCCATCTTCACAGACCAAATTGGTCCTCAACAAGGATTTTCTGTCTTGAACTAATTGACAACCTTTAGGCCTTCAAATACTGACACTTTTATTTTTTATCCTACAGAATGTAAAAAATATATATATATATTTTAAAATCTTTAATTTGCATTTTAATGTTTATAAGAAAATTCTAATTCCTGAATAGTTTAAATCAATTTCTTCAAACATATTTTTGCCACCACCTGCTGATTTTACACACTACCCACCCACTCCAGACCACAGACACAGACTCCCTTCTGTGTCATCTTTATGGTTTTAACTGAAGTGTGCTTTTTCTTCCTCTTATCTATGCAGTCCACAATGTCTTTCCTCTTCTTGGAAGAACTCACCAAAAGGTATTCTACGGAAGAAGGAAACATAAAGGTCTTCATTATTTAGAAGTGCCGTATGGCAGTTAAAAGAGGTAATAAGCCTGCTGTGTTTATAATGATCAGATTCCATCCATATTAACTGTCACAGTTGAGGGGATGTTGATCAGTGCAAGAGAGTAAAGATTCACTGAGACTTTAGGAAGAGAAGTTCACATTTATGAAATGCCCATAGTAACACAGGAACCACAGAACAATTGCATCATCTCATCTGTCTGACTCAAAAACCCAATTTTTATATCATAACTCTAGACTGTCCTTGGGAGAGATGGACATCCAAAATAATTATAATAAACAGTATTAGAGTGACAATGATTATAATAAGAGATATTATTTATTGAGACTGCTTCTTTGAACACAGACATTTTAAAATCTTACAACATGAACATAATAACCACATTTTTGAAAGGAAATATTCACCATATTACGAATTAACTGTTACATCACTATGAAGTGTCAGGGTGGTTTGTGTAAAACATCGATGTTTAATCACCAATGTAGAGAAGCATGGAGATTATCAAGGAAAAGACAGGAAATTTCAACTAATTTGGAAAGGTCAAATCAAATAAAAAATTAGTTTATGCCCATAATTTCAAATGGCACAATTACAGTAAAAGTGTTTACAACATGCAAAGAGAAGAAATTTCTGCTACATGAAAGGAAGTGTAAACAATCACACACATTTAAAAGAAAAAGAGGGGGAGGGGAAATTTGCTGGGTCCAGCCCTAGCAGGAGTCCATTGGTTCCACACTGGTAAACAGGGCACGGGAGACAGCGTCGGCAATGGGTGGAGAATGAAAGACACAGACTCTAGTTCTGGTGCAATCAATCCCACTTTATTCTGGGGAAGGCTGTGTTTATATACATTTTTCTTCAGGCTATAATGGCAGCCTTGTGGTTAATATTAAAGAAGTTTCCAAAGCATAGGCAGAAATTGTTTTTAACAAGGTACAGAAAAATTATGATAAAACAGTAACCTTACAGATCATCCTTACCTAATCACAATTGTTTTAAGAATATCTAACTACATAGATGAGCTAATACAATGTTTATTTCCTTAATATCTAAACTATATGTGATCTAAGACTATTCTTATTATTCTCGGTGTTAAAGTGATAGACAAGTAATCTCATGTGACCATCTCTACTAGGTCCATCTGGTTAATATCTAAATTGCTGAGTTAAGGGTTACAGGAGGGCAGCAGTCCCAATGGTTATTGTGTGCCAACGTTTATTATAGGGGTTTATTATTCTTTGTTGGAAGGAAGGAATGTTTTGGAACCTTCTTCTCTTACCTCACACATAAACAAAACCATGGTTAAAACTTAACTAGTCTGTTGGAAACAAAGGCAGGTTTATAACTATCTTCTCCAGAGGCTTTCAGGGACTCATTGCATGGTTGCAAAATTATTTTTAATTTTGGTAGTGGTAAAGACCCATTGTTTTTCAAATTGTAGGTAATATTTTCTGGAATTTTTGTTGTATTCTGCTCATCCCCTTAAGCAATTCATTCAGACTTAAATGAGTAATATATTATCAGAAAAACACAGCAGAAAGAACACCATGCTTCGGAGCAAAACATCTGGCAATTCCTTTTAGGATGAGCCTTTGCAGTTATCCTCCAGAGGATCTTTGTCAAGCACTGGATGGAATTCCAGACACCCCTGCAGAAATTCTATGAAAATAGAAGGGAGATCAGTGGAGCAGATGAGTGGGAGGAGGGACAGGGAAGGAGAAGAAATGTACAATGAAATTGACCAAATTATTCTCTCCACATATACAAATGTGCTACAGGGAATTTCCCTGCCTTGTATGCCTATAAAGCATTAATTAAAAATTTTAAAATATATGTAAATCAATAGAAGGAAGACCAAGAGAGTAGAGGAATAGCAATGGGGTTGGAGAGATTGGGAGGTGTAGGGGAAGTACTGCGGACTGAAGTGGAAAAAATTATAATCCATCCTTGTATGATTATCTCAAATTGCATCCCAAAATTTTCTGTAACTAAAAATACATAAAGGGACATGGCTTGCCCCTTGGCTGAGTGAACCACTGTTATACTGAGAATTCACTAAAGGGGCTTCCTTCCAAAGAGTGTGATGGTTAAGTGGTAACTAGCCAAGGTGCCAGTTGGCTAGGCAGCCACCTTGCTTTTACACCTCTTCCAGCAGATACACCAGCTACATGGAAGTGGAGAACCACACAGTTCTATCCCAATTCCTCCTAGTGGGCCTGTTGGAGGACCCAGAACTGCAGCCCATCCTCTTTGGACTGTTCCTGTCCATGTACCTGGTCACAGTGCTTGGGAACCTGCTCATCATCCTGGCTGTCAGCTCTGATTCCCATCTCCACACCCCCATGTACTTCTTTCTCTCCAACCTGTCCTTGATTGACATCTGCTTCACATCTACCATAATCCCAAAGATGCTGGTGAACATTCATGCACATAGCAAAGAGAGTTCCTACTTAGAATGCCTCACTCAAGTATATTTCTTCATGATTTTTGTTGGAATGGATGATATGCTACTGACCATCATGGCATATAACCAGTTTGTGTCCATCTACTACCTCTAAAATACACAGTCATCATGAATCCCCGGCACTGTGTCCTCCTGGTTTTGATGTGTTGGCTCATCATGTTATGTTTCTCCCTGATTCATATTCTACTGGTGAAGCAACTGACCTTCTCCATTGGCACTGAAATTCCTCATTTCTTCTGTGAGGTGGTTCAACTTTTCAAGGTGGCCAGCTCTGATGCCCTCATCGGCATCATTGTTATGTATGTTTCAACTGCCCTGGTGATTGTGTTTCCTGTCACTGGGATCCTCTACTCCTACTCTCAGATTGTCTCCACCTTAATGAGGATGTCCTCCTCTCTGAGAAAGTATAAAGCATTTTCCACCTGTGGTTCCAACCTCTGTGTGTTCTCCTTGTTCTATAGAACAGGACTTGGGGTTTACCTCAGTTCTGCTATGGTCCATTCTCCACAGGGAAGCACAATTGCTTCAGTGATGTACACTGTGATCACCCCCGTGCTGAACCCCTTCATCTACAGCCTGAGGAACAAGGATGTGAAGGGGGCCCTTGGGAGACTCCTCAGCAGAGCAGCCTCTTGTTCTTGAAGGATAGTGTGTACCCTTAAGGTGAATGTGAATATCAATATCCTGGCTCTTTTTCTCCACTAATTGACATGCTTAATTACCTATATCCTCAAAGTACCTGTGATTTTTCTTCCACATATTTTTGTATTTTTTTTCTTCTCAAAAACTGCCTCTGTAGTTCCTTTTGAACATTTCTTCCCTATATGTGGTCCTTAAAGTTTCAAGTTTGGAATGTTTTCTTGCAGACAGTCCTGTGATTTCCAGCATGATTTAAACACCTTCATTATGTGCTGACATGGTGTTCTATCAATCTATTGCTTGATTGTTCATGTTCTTCACCTTGATTTGCTTCTTTCTTGTTTTCCTTAGAAGAAGTGGCATTAAGGTCAAAGTGCTCACCATCTAAGGACACTTCTTCTCTTTCTACATGTAGAAATGTATTTAATCCCAATAATATTTATATGAGGTATTTTTTCTCATTCAGTTTCTGGAAGGAAGACCATGAGGTCGGGCTCCACAATAACCTGGGACCTGAGTCCATCCCACTTTTTGAAAGAACATTTCACTGTACGTATTTTTGTGTATTCGTGTCATTTCTCTTATTGATAGACATCAAAGTTATCCCACTGTGGTGAGAGAATAAATATGATTTTTATTTTTTAAATATTCTGTCTCTTATTTTGTGGCCTAAGAGACCACCTATTCTGAAGACCATTTCCCCTGCCATGGAGAAGAATGTAAATTCTGTTGTTCTTGGACAAAGTGATCTATAAATGTCTGCAAGGTGCCTTTGTTCTATACCACATTTTAATCTACAAGTTTCTGGGCTGATCTTTTGTCTGGATGATCTGTCCATTGATGATAGTGTGGCATCTAATTTCCTCATATGCTAGAATATATTATTAGTATAATGGAGTTTATCTCTTCCTGTATCTAATATATGCTTTTTATATATGGGTGATCCTGCTTTGGATATATTTCTATTTATAAATCTTTGATCATTTGCTGAGTTGATTCTTCCATCATCATAGAATGAACTTCCTTGTTTCTTCTAACAATTTTTGGCTTAATGACTTTTCTCTGACAGCGAAGTCTTTGTGCTATGAGCATAATTTGTCCTGTGTGCTATTGGCTTCTACTAGTGTGGAATAAGCTATTTATTTCCCTTCCTTTTCAATCTCTTGTGTCTTTTCTGGGGATGAACCCAGAGGCATTTAACCACCTAACCACATCCCCCACCCTTTTTATTATTTATTTTTAGACAGGGTCTCCCTAAATTGTTTAGGGCCTCACTAAGTTGCTGAGGCTGGCTTTGAACTTGCAATCCTCCAGCTTCAGCCTGCCAAGTCCTTGGGATTACAGGTATATGCCACCACACCCAGATCAATCTCTCCTGACTTTACTAGTAAGATGAATTTCTTGGGTTTTGGAAGAGGGTTGAGCTTTCAACCAGCTTATATCTTTCTGTTTTAATCATTCAGCTAGTCTGTATTTTGTGTATTGCTTTGGATTGAAACAAGGACCTTGAACATGTTAGGAAAGTGTCTACCAGTGAAATACATCTCCAAATCCATCTTTCTTTCATTTTTGAGACAGGATCTCACTAATTTTCTCAGAGTGATCTCAAATGATAATCCTCCTGCCGCAAGTCCTCCTGAGTAGTTAGAACTAATGCATATGCACCACTGTACTTGCTTAACCCATACCTTTTAATGGGATAAATATTTATTTACATTCATAGGAGTAGAGAGAAAAGAAAAATGATCATTTATACTCAGGGTTTCCTCTTTACAGGAAGCTGTGACTGTACTCTGCATTTTCATTATGAAATTCAGAGATGGTAATATAAAATGTCACTTTTTAAATTGACACAAAAGATTGTGCATATTTATGGGTTACCATGTGATATTTTGATGCCACTTATATTGGGTATGTTCAAATCAAGGGTAAGCATATCATAGCATTTATCACTAGCTTTGTAAGTGAAATACAGGTGGCCAAAATTACCTTTCTTTTGATGTTTTTGCTACTATTTAAAGAAACCAAAGTGTTTTTTATTTTCTAAAAATATTTTGCCTAATTGTGTAAACTAAGGGAGAATTATTAACAATATAGAAAAAGAATCTGAGGCAATTTTCCCTTAGTGCAATTCAGATTATTTTTGGTCTCTAAAGGCCTCCCTATTTTATTCTTCATCTTACTCTTCCTATAGTTTGGGTATTATGCACTGGTGATTTATGTTTTTGACAATACAAATAACAATCCATTCTAGTTTTTTTCTTCCCCAAAGTGATATGTGTTGGTATAACATAAAGTTCAATTCTTGATACTGTCATTGTTGACTTTCTACTCCCTTCAAATGGTTCCACAAACAAGGATAGAATCAGGGGTCGGCCGAAGTTGCAGCGATCTCATGGTACACCTGGAGAAGATTTGTTTTTGACCCAACTCACCTGGTCACAGGAGGATTTAGGTCCTTTCAGAATGATGGCAAGAGGCCTCTCTCAGTTCCTTTCCACAGGAACACGTGGGGAATGTAAAAAATGCCAGGAGACTTCTGTTGGTACCAGAAAGTAGGTGACAGAGCCAAAAAGGGCCAGGCCTAGTCCATTATCAATACACTGACCCCTATGCACCCCAAGATGGTGGACATGTACCTCTGCTTGCCAGTTAGTCCCCAACCACCAAGCCAATAGTCGCTCAGTCCAATTTCCCTACAGAACACCTGGCAGATGGGTGAACCTACCTCCCCACTATACTGGATATTTCTACCCACTCCATTATGCTGCTCCTGCACCTGGAGTCTAAAACATCCACCCTGATCCTCTTCCAGCCACAGAGTCTCACACATAACAATGAGCTGAAGTCATTCTGTTCCCTGTCACAGCAAGTACAACCAGTGGCTTCTGATTTGGACACTTTGAGAAGGTGCTCCTCTCACTCCAGAATGCAAGCCAGTGGACGGCACCTGTGTTCTCACCTAGTGAAGTTGTCAATAAGATTTACATTTATACTGCCATTTTTGAAGTTGATAAAATAGACTGCATGGGAATTATGATCTTGGAAACCTCGCACATTCTACCCATGAGGCCCTCATGGCTCACGGTGACATGTTCAGTCATCAATGTGACATTGAGGACATATTTAAACCTGAATTCATGAACCATTGGGTTGGATATGTAAGAGAGGATGCTGTTTACCTATGCATGAAAATATTTTGAAATCAAATTTGCCAGGAGCATGAAATCAAGTAGGAGGAGTTCAGAGCTGGATTAGTTGGGGAAATGCTTGATATAAAGAACTTTGAATACATTTTGATGTCACCAAATTTTAATATTAAATAACAGTTATTTCAAAGTGAATCAGACACTAGGATCCCCATCATGATGTAATTTAAAGAACATGTTGAATGAAACTAAGAAGAGCTATGTTTGTGCAGTAAATGAGTCATTTCGTTTGTGCTCTTCTTAATTTTCCTCACAGAAGAAAAATGACCCTGACTTCAGACTCTTTGATGCACATAAATTTCTGCCCTCCCATTTTTAAAATTAATTATTTGTAGAACTTTTTCAATCTCAGTCCTCATTTCATGATTCTTTATATTGTTAATACTCAGAAATCTAGATCCTTTAACAGTCCTGATAAAACACAAACAAACCTTATATTTTATCTCTGACAAGTGCTTAGAGATCTCTTTATTTGGTTTTGACTTCTGGCAAGGAAAGAAGTTACTGGATGTATGAATGTCAGATTGTCTCTACCTTTTCTTGGAAAAACAGTTAAATGGATTTCTCCAATGCACATTGAATATGAACCAGTGAAAAAGGAAGCTAGGACTCTTTCCAAAGACCTGGAAGCCTAGCAGAGTAATGGCAGAGATAGACTCATCTGTGTTTTGCATATTGGTTAAACAGATTGTTCACCATCTGTATAATTCAAATTTCTCCAGAGGAAAGGAAGCAGTAGGGTTCTGTGTGTATAGATAGAGGAAGATAAGAGATGGGCTAATCTTGGCCCTTACTGAGTAACATTTGAGGTGCAAAAATAATGATTTAAATTACCTGCTGTTGATCTAAAGAAGGAATAATTGTGTAAACATAAAAGTACAATGGCCTGTCAGTCATTCAGGATAAGCACGCTGGAATGGATGTCCAATCATCAGCATTAGTGTAGTTGATGATATTTGTGTCACTATTCCCCTACCAGGTGTGTACATATCTGCTTCATCCTTGAGTTACTTCACTAGTACCATTAAAATGAAAAATTGATGTTCCAAGAGTTCAAAACTTTGTTCCAATTCACTCAGCTAATAATTTCCAGCTAATGATGAAAATCAAATTAAGATTGGAAAGTTCCACATATTGGATGATGCATTAGCTTTCCTTTATCCATTAATATGGACTAAATATGGTTCTGATCAGTACATTTTATTATATCTTCTGAAAGAGCTTTTCAATTAAGTGATTTTATATCACAACACTGTATATGTGAAAGTTAAACATGTTTTCTATCACTCTTAAGGTCACGTAGTTTGTAATATCAAGTTACTTATATATTCTGGGAATGAACATTTGAAACTAAATCCTTTGATTTAATAATCAGAGTTAGCACTGATACATAATTATAATTTGAGGGTTATTACTGGTGTAATATACATTAAATTTTGGTCTCACGTGCCCTTAATCTCCCAAAGAATCCTCCATAGTTCAATTAATTGTCATTCCTTATATTTCTGCCCAACAAACTCTAAATGAAAGAGGGAATGCAGGATTTGGTTTCACTATTTTAGGAGCATGTTAACCTATTACTGAAAACAGATAAAAATTATCCCTTTGTTTAAATGGACTGTCAATCACAGGGTTATCTAAAAGCTCCCTATGGTCCCAATGCTCCACCCTTCCAACCCACAAGTTATTCCTCACATTCAAACACACATTATGGCATTTCCCTTTCTATATGGGGCAGAGGCTTCTTACTCAAATCACAAATGTCTATGGAGTCACCTTTTTTATAGGGTCCTCTGTGGAATTGACCACCTTACCATTAAAATGGAAGGTCACCACTCCTGTCTGGGTAGAACTATGGCCATTGTCTAAGGAGAAGGTGGCAGCCACAGAGGCCCTCAGTGAAGAAACAGTTACAATTGGGACATATTAAACCTTCTACCAGTTCATGGAATACACCATTTTTATCATAATGAAGAAATCAGGGAAATGGAGATTATTACAAGATTTAAGAGCAATTAATAAATGGTATACAACCTATGGGCCCACTTTAGTGTGGATTGCCTAACCCTAATTTAATCTCTCAAGATTTTTCTTTATATGTAATAGACTTAACAGATTGTTTTCTTTACTATTCCTTTCTTTCCTGATGATCGAGAAAAATTTGCTTTCCACAGTTCATGTTTTCAACCATCATAAGCCTGCTGATAGATATCAGGGGAAAGTTCTTCCTCAAGGTATGTTAAATAACACTACATTATGTCAAAATTTTGTAGATAAGGCTCTTCAGACTTTCTGAAAATTATTCCCACATATTCTTGGTTATCATTATATGGATGATATTTTGATTACTGGGCCAATACTTAAAGAAGATACTTTAACTAAATTACAACACATTCTATTACAATCTGGCTTCCATGTGGCCTCAGAAAAAATTCAATGACAACTCCCTATTAGCTAATTAGGACATAAGATACTCCAATGTTATTCCATTCCTCATATTCCAAAACTGACTCTTCCTTCTAAATTTTCCTTCATTCATTTAGAGCAATTTTTAGGACATTTGAATTGGGCTTGACTATATATTTCTTTTTGATTGTTGTCGCCTTTTTTCAGCTGTTAAAAACAACATAATCCCACCAGTTTTTTTCCAGTTATTCCTGCACTGACTACAGCTCTTCATCATGTTAATGAGAAGCTTAGCTACAGTTCTTACAGACAGAATCCCAACACTCATGTTCCCTTATCTCTAATAATCTTTCTGGGAAAGCCCTTATGCCTTTGCTGCAGTTGTTCCATTTATAATCAAAATTTTTGTATAATACAGTGGTTATGTTCTCCTCAATTTTCAGGAAGAAATGTTCTTCCTTATGCTAATATGTATGCTCAATTGCTCTCACATGGTTGCAATCATATTTTATCTCTTATAAAGGAACAGATATTCATGTATATTATCTTACTTATGGAGACTTTACATTGCCAGTATTTACAGTTTTCTTCATATATTAACTGTCTTAACTGATTTTTTAGCTCCTCTTGCTTTCCGTGTACCTCTGATGAATGCCTTTCCTCGTTGTGTCAAGTCTCTCATTCTCCTTTCTATAACTCATCCATTCCACTTTCCAGCAGGATACTGTCTATACTGACAGAGGAAACAATGGGGTATGGTATCTATATTCACTGATTAAAAAATGGACTGATAATACACAGATAATTCTCCTCAGTGAGCAGAATTTGCTGTGATTATTTTTGGCTCTTCATATGATCCCCCTGCCTTAAACATCATCATCACAGATTCTCAGTATATAGCCAAACTGATGCCTCATAATTCCTCTGCAGTCTTGTCCCATCCATTTGAACTCTAATCTGCTATCCCTTTTATCTGCTCTTCAATCTCTTTACAGGATCCGTATGACTCCAGTATTTCTTGCTCACATACACAGTCACACTAAGATTCCTGGACCACTCACTGAAGGAAATGCTCAAGCTGATGCTGCTATGAAATCACTTCATCCTCTCTTTCAGATGCCATGGAATCACACAGTGGTTTTTCAATCAAAATGCTCACTTCTTAATGGAAAACTTTTCTATTTCCTCTCAACAGGCCCATTTCATCATTAATAACTGCTCTCATTGCACGCCTCCCTTCCCCTATTTGGGAAACTGTAAACCCTGAGGTTTATACTCTAATGTCCTTTGGCAGATAGATGTGACTCATTTTCCTCCCTTCCACCCCATTCCTTCTTACATGTTACCATAGATATCCTCAGGCCCTATG